>NC_079193.1:370943263-371074422 GCF_029499605.1 Hyla sarda | reverse complement strand
GAAGACAGAGGAGAGAGAGAGAGAGAGAGAGAGGAGAGAGAGAGGGAGAGAGAGAGGAGAGAGAGAGAGAGAGAGAGAGAGAGAAAGAGAGAGAGAGAGAGAGAGAGAGAGAGAGAGAGAGAGAGCGCTGTTAGAAGCTGCATATTTGGAAAAAAAAATATTTTGCGGCTGTAAATTTCTTATGAACAGTTAATAAATCCACTGTATATACAATATGGATGTACTTTTCATGGTGTGAGGGAGAAGAGGATATTGAGTCATTGGGTTTTTGTTATCTTCATGGCAAGAGACATGTTGGACAGAAATATTTTATCTCATCTTGCAGGTGACCGCATGATACTGAGAGCCCCTGAAATTTCTGTTCCTTTCTGTCTTATTTCTAAAAATTCACCTTTTTTTGGGAAGACTTGGTAGAATTGTTTTTGTATTCCATTAAGGTGAAGGAGAATAAATATTTTGTTTCTTTATCCGTCTCCCTCATTGGAGATGTATCCGGCACCGCCGTCCTTTTCGTTATTCCGCTCGTCAATAATTCCGTTGTGGTGAAAAGTTGAAAATATGACAGACGCGCACAACCTTTACTAGAAATTCTCTCTATTGATCCCGGGGAAAGGGAACATAACAAATTCTAATGAGGAGAAGAATCTGAGCCAGGAGAAAATAAAGAATTGTGCGCGAACCCTAAAGTTTTATAGAGCCAATGTGTCCGGAAACCAGATGATATTTTAGGATAAGTCATCGCTTTGTTGTTTTTCTTTTCTTTTGTAAATGAGGATTAATCATGTTATAATGAAAAGTTCTGCAAATGCTGTTTCTGACATTTTGGCTGTTTAGCTCATTGACCTACTCAAGTGGTACAGGACCTAACACTAACCTACCTGTGCCGTATAAGCAAAACCAGGAACCAAATTACAGCAGAATTAGGTGCTGGGGTTACAAATTTTGGGGGCTTTTTTTTTATTTCCCCTTGTGAAAATGAAAAATGTAGGGTAACACCAGCATTTTAGTAAAAACATTTTTTTTCATTTTCCCATCCACCTTTAACGAAAATTCGTCAAACACCTGTGGGGTGTTAAGGCTCACTATACTCCTTGTTACGTTTGGGGTGTCGTTTCCAAAATGGGGTTACATGTGGGTATTTATTGTTTTGCGTTTATGTCAGAACCACTGTAAAATCAGCCGCCCCTGTGCAAATCACCAATTTAGGCCTCAAATGTACATAGTGCGCGCTCACTGCTGAGCCTTGTTGTGCGCCCGCAGAGCATTTTACGCCCACATATTGGGTATTTCCGTACTCAGGAGAAATTGCGTAACAAATTTTGGGGGTCTTTATTTCCTTTTACCTCTTGTGAAAATAAAAAGTAAAGGGCAACACCAGTGTTACGCCTAGCGCTCCGGGTCCCCGCTCCTCCCCGGAGCGCTCACGGCGTCTTTCTCCCTGCAGCGCCCCGGTCAGTCCCGCTGACCGGGAGCGCTGCACTGTCATGGCCGTCGGGGATGCGATTCGCACAGCGGGACGCGCCCGCTCGCGAATCGCATCCCAGGTCACTTACCCGTCCCGGTCCCCTGCTCTCTTGTGCTGGCGCGCGCGGCTCCGCTCTCTAGGGCGCGCGCGCGCCAGCTCTCTCAGACTTAAAGGGCCAGTGCACCAATGATTGGTGCCTGGCCCAATTAGCTTAATTGGCTTCCATCTGCTCCCTGGCTATATCTGATCTCCTCCCTTGCACTCCCTTGCCGGATCTTGTTGCCTTGTGCCAGTGAAAGCGTTTAGTGTGTCCAAAGCCTGTGTACCTGAACTTCTGCTACCCATCCTGACTACGAACCTTGCCGCCTGCCCCCGACCTTCTGCTACGTCTGACCTTGCCTCTGCCTAGTCCTTCTGTCCCACGCCTTCTCAGCAGTCAGCGAGGTTGAGCCGTTGCTAGTGGATACGACCTGGTTGCTACTGCCGCAGCAAGACCATCCCGCTTTGCGGCGGGCTCTGGTGAAAACCAGTAGCCTCTTAGAACCGGTCCACTAGCACGGTCCACGCCTATCCCTCGCTGACACAGCGGATCCACAACCCGTAGCCGAATCGTGACAACCAGCATGTTAGTGTAATTTTTTTTTTCACACAAACAGGCTGGTGTAGACCCCAACTTTTCCTTTTCATAAGGGGTAAAAGGAGAAAAAGCCCACCAAAATTTGTAACACAATTGCTCCCGAGTACAGAAATACCCCATATGTGGCCCTAGACTGTTTCCTGTTTCACGACAAGTGAGAGAGTGCCATGCACATTTGAAGACTAAATGCTGGAAAAAGTTGTTTTGCAACAGTTGGAGGCTCAGTTTTGGAAACACTACCGTATGATACGTTTTTCATTATTATTGGGGGGACAGTGTAAGGGTGTGTATATGCAGTGTTTTACCCTTTAATATTTGTTAGTGTAGTGTAGTCTAGTGTTTTTAGGGTACATTCACATGGACGGGGGTTTACGGTGAGTTTCCCGCTAGAAGTTTGCACTGCGGCAGAAAATTTGCCACAATCAAACTTGAAGCAGGAAACTCACCAAAAACCCGCCCATGTGAATGTACCCTGTACATGCACATGGGGGGGGGCAAACCTCCAGCTGTTGCAAGACCCGTATGACCCGGAATCGCGGCAGACCGCCGGTCTGAATTGACCAGTGATTTGCGCCGACATGGGGGGGTCTCAGGACCCCCCTGGGGGCATTGTCACGGGATGCCTGCTGAATGATTTCAGCAGGCATCCCAGTACGCACTGAGTCCTTAAGTACAAGGGAGCGAGGGCGTACTGTACCTGGCCTATACGCCCTGGGCCCCAGAGCCTTTCCTACGGTGCTTTTTTTTATTTTTTAAGTATAATACTACTTTAAAATAATTTAAGCAAGAATGTATCAATGAAATATATAAAAGTGTTTTTACAATGACTTAAATACTGTTATCCAGAAGCACAAGGCTGTAAACAAATACTGAAGTGTAATATTCTGAGGCCGACCTTGCCCAGACATTGAATACCTGGTGGTGAAATTGTTGAACCATTTTTGTCATGAAATAAAGATATAGCGGCTGTATTCCCACAGAGGCCTCACACATTACGGCTTTATCTCCTTGTGTACTCTTCACAAGCCTTTTACTGCTGTGTAATGACTTTCCAACTGGGAGGCTGTCGATGTTTATTTTTGAAAGGTGAGAGAGATTGGAGGAAGCTCAGTGGTGGCAGAAGGAGAACGGCAAAATGGTTTATTGAGTTAAATGCAAAAGGTTTTACTTACATCCAATAATAAAAAAAAGTCAAAAGAATGAAGTGTCTTTTATAAAATAAAGCTCAATGGTTGGAAACAGCTAAGGGATAGGTTGACCAATGCTTATCCTGCACTGATCCTGAATTAAACCCTGTATTATACTCCAGAACTGTACTCACTATTCTGCTGGTGAGGTCACTGTGTACATACATTACATTACTTATCCTGTACTGATTCTGAGTTATATCCTGTATTACACTCCAGAGCTGTACTCACTATTCTGCTGGTGGGGTAACTGTGTACATACATTACAGTACTTATCCTGTACTGATCCTGAATTACAACCTGTAAATCTTTTTATTATAAAAATCTAAAACATAACAGACATTATCAATAATACATAACATAAACTCAGCTTACATGCGCCATAAATATGAAACAAAATAAGACAGTTGTCATAACAAAAACTAAACTTTTACCAGCCAGTCCAGTTTCAACTTAAACTAATTACGTACACGTATATATAAACTAATGAAATAATATGTGTACCCCAACACCATACATCACACCAAACTCACACCAAATACACAAACAAAAACTCTGCCATGCCTGGCAATAGAAAATAAAAGCCGTCCAAACCTGGACATAATGAAAATATTGACTAACAGACAGCAGATACATTACAGACAACACTTACATATAAACATATATATATATAAACATACACATAAACATACATATAAACATACATAATTATAAACATACATATAAACATACATACACTTTTTTTTTTTTTTTCCTTTCTCTCTCTCTCTCTCTCTCTCTCTCTCTCTCGCCGATTCCACACTCATTCACACCCATCCTCACCACCATCATTAGCGGATATGACACTCATACCCATCCTCTCCTAATATAAAAAAAAAAAAAAAAATTCAAAACAAATTTCAAAACAAATAGATCCGGCTGCCTTAACTAAAACGAAAGGTAACTGAACATTAGTAAGCATAAATATACAGTAATACAGAAATACAGGTAAATGAATAACAATAACAACTCTTTCACTATCTAATCCCAAAGCCCCTCCAGCCCCTCTGGCCATGAGATGGTATAAATGTCCAGTCCAGTCCATAATCCACACCAGGAGCCAGGCATCATGGAGTCCAATATTGTTCATCAATGGCTCCACCCAGCTCACCTCTTACCCCCCATTCCCCCACCCAACTATTCTATAGCCCCCTATATACCTATATACAAGAAAGTAAAAGCAAGGCCTATTCAGCCATGCCACCAAAAGGTTTGCCACACAACATAATTACTTAAACACATACTATACACTTATTAACATAAACATAACTATATACATAACATAACTATACATATAACTACATTACTATATACATAACATAACAATTGTAAGGCCCAAGTTCAGTTACCTACAAGCCCTTCATACACTCATTTATCTAAAACAAAACAAAAAGCTAAAGGTGACATGCGCCAGCCCTCCACCGGGATCAGAGTATGGCAGACCAGATACCAAATAATTTTTAAACCTATCCCTCACCTACTTTCCCTAGACTCACACTATCGCTGCCCCTAAAGTTTAAGCTGTCCCTACACACTGACCCTACACTGACCCTACCACTCTATCCCTAACCAGAATTAAGGTGCCTCCCCCAAAGGGTTCAGCATCTAGGGCACATCAAATGAAAACCCTCTCCATAGGAGAGAAGCCCTACTTGTACCCAATCTGCCATACTCTAAAGACCTGATCTTCCCGAGGTCACCAGTGATATTCCTTCAGACCTCCACCTCAGAGAGGACTTTTCGCTGTGTAGATACTAAACACCGTGCATTCCACGTGTGATACCTAACCACTAAGCTAACTAAAAATAATGTGCACCGATCTCGGCCACCCAGGATCTTGAATGCTCCATAAGCCCACTCCGGATAGGCAAGGCCGGCAAGTTGACTCCAGCCGATGGAAGCGCCCACCCGGTTGTAGACCCCTATATTAAAGGGACAATGAAGCAGGAAGTGGTCCATGCTTTCCAGCGTGTTCCCGCACTCTTCTCGGGGACAGTCCCGGTCATCAGAGCTCCTACACTTCAGGTTGTCCCTTACACATAGCTTCCCCTGAAAGCAGCGCCAGGCCAAGTCCCAAAACTTCTGGGGGATCCGTTTTGAGTTCAAAAGACTTAAACCAACCCTCAGATCCCGACCTGGGCAGTCCCTGAGTGCCAGAGGCTTCTGGAAGTGGGTCAACAGAACCCGTTTGTCAAGGGAACGCCTTGACTGGGTCCTGATCTCCCACACTCCCAGACCCCACCGACGTATCGCCTTCAGAGTCGGGGTAGCGTAAGCCGGAAGATATCCATTTGGTGTACGGAGGTCCTTCACTTGCCCTCCTGTCTCCCATTCCTGGAAGAAAGGCCGAAACCACTCCCTGCAGGAGAGTACCCACGGAGGAGCCCTCTCTTTCCGGAGGTTTGCGATGTTGGCTTTCAAGAAGGTGTTCGTTAAGAACACCACAGGGTTTACCATAGATAAACCCCCTAGTCTCCTCGTGCGGTACGTAACCTCCCTCTTGACTAGGTTCATCCTGTTCCCCCATAACAGTTGGAAAAACAGGCTGTAGATCCTAGTGTAGTAAGCATCTGGCAAGATACATACACTGCCCAGATAGATAAACAAGGGGAGCAGGTACGATTTGATCAGGTGTACCCTTTCCCTGAGGGTCATAGACCAACCCTTCCACTGGTCCACCTTCTGAGCGGCATCCTGGAGCTTACCATCCCAGTTTTTGGTGGGATAATCATCCTGGCCGAATGTGATGCCCAAAACTTTTGCTGACTCTTGGGGCCCTGGAAGGGTGTCCGGGAGATCAAACATGGGATCCCCCCCTCCCAGCCAGAGACTTTCACACTTATCCCGATTGATCTTGGACCCGGATGCCTCCGAGTAACGATCCACCTCCGACATCACCACCTCGACCTCCACCCTCGAGGAGACGAAAATGGTGACATCATCAGCGTACGCCACCACTCTCTGGGTGACATCCAGCTCCGCCAGACTCATCCCGACTCCCGCTAACGGCCCACAATCTACCCTCCGGACGAAGGGATCGATTGCGAACACGTATAAAATCGGGCTCAAAGGACAACCCTGACGGACTCCGGACCCCACCTCAAAAGAGCGGCCAGACCAACCGTTCACCAGTGGGAAACTCTCTGCCCCTGCATATATGGTGACAAACCAATTCACAAAAGTACTCGGTAAGCCATATCTCAGAAGGACGGACCAGAGGTACTCGTGGTTCACCCGATCAAATGCTTTGGCCTGATCCAGGGACAACAAGTACCCCTTCCAAAGACCTGCACTACTCCGCTCCACTGCCTCCCTGACACTGAGGACAGCACTTAAGGTGCTTCGGCCCGGAACAGAGCAGTGCTGGGCCCCCGAAAGGAGCCGGGGTGCAAACTTCACCAACCGATTAAACAGTATCTTGGCCAGAAGCTTCCTGTCCGTATTGAGAAGAGCTATGGGCCTCCAATTCTCAATCCGGCTAGGATCTTTACCCTTTGAGAGAAGAATCAGGGCCGACCTCCTCATTGACTTCGGCAGAGTGCCCGAGGAGAGACACTCATTGAATACCTCAGTCAAGAGGGGAGCTAAAGACTCCTTAAAGGTCTTGTACCACTCGGATGTTAAGCCATCCGGACCTGGAGACTTCTTTGGGGCAAGCCCCTCGATCGCCAGTCTCACTTCCTCTTCCCTGATTTCTTCTGCCAAAACATCAAGAGAGGGGTCTACCCCTGGCTCAGGAATGGTTTCAGCCAGGAAAGCCGACATCTTGTCCCGATCTAGATCCTTCCTCCCCAAGAGGTGCGAGTAGAAGGATCTGACAACCCCCAGGATCCCTGATCTGGACCGATTCAGAGATCCCGTACTATCAATCAGTCCTGAGATGATTTTACTACTCACTGACATCTTGCAGTTTCTGTAAGGGTCGGGCGAGCGGTACTTCCCGAAATCCCTCTCAAAAACCAAAGATGCGTGCCTATCATACTGACACCTCACCAGCAAGGATTTCACTCTGGAGATATCCTCTCGGCTACCTCCAGTCGAGACGAGAAGCTCGAGTTTCCTCCTCAGACCCTGATACAGGCGATACCTGTTCAGGGACCTGAGGCTCGAGAGCTGGCGGAAGAACCCCGCAACCCGCTTCTTGAATATCTCCCACCACTCTGACTTACTACTACAAAGGCCCAGTAAAGGTACCTGACTCTGAAGAAAATCCTCAAAGGACTGTCTTATCTCCGCTTCCTCCAGGAGGGACGAATTCAGCTTCCAATAACCTTTACCCATCCGGGGGGTCTCTGAAACATTCAAGGAAAACAAAATCATACAGTGATCGGAGAATTCCACCTCAATCACGGACACTGCGGAAGAGACGGCTTCCTCCTTTAAATAAAACCTGTCTATCCTAGACCTGCAGCTACCTCGATGATAGGTGAAACCCGCGTGGCCTGAGGGGCTCCGGATGTGGGCGTTCTCTAGGCGAGCTTCCCTAACTATGCTATTGAGGGCTGTACTATCATAAGCCAGCGGACCATTGGAGCCTCTCCTATCTTGGGACCTCGTGACAGTATTGAAGTCCCCTCCAAAGATCACTTGCCGACTTGTAAAAAGGAAGGGCTTGATCCTCATAAAGAGGCTTTTACGGTCCCACTTTGTTTGTGGGGCGTAGATGTTAATGAGCCGGAGCTCTTGCCCCTTCATGAGGACATCTAAGATCAGGCACCTCCCCATTTCCAACTCGATAACCCGTCTGCATTCAACAGGAGCGGTAAAAAGGACCGCCACCCCACTATACGGCTCAGCCGCAAGAGACCAGTGGGAGGGGCCATGCCTCCACTCTCTCCTGGCTTTTACCAGGGAGGCTAGATCTGACAACCTGGTCTCTTGCAGATACAAAATGTCGGCTTCAACACGGCCGAGAAAATCAAAGGCTGCAAATCTAGCCATATCAGACTTAATGCTGGCACAGTTAATGGATGCCAGCGTCAATGGGGTGAGTGTCGCCATCCTGAGTGATCGAGTTGGATGGCCTTTCCCTTTTACCTCTTACCCTTCTTCTTCCCCCCTTCCCCATCAGAAGAAGACCCCCTTTCCTTCTTTTTAGACCTCTTTAGGGATGCTGACATATCCATCCCACGATCCTCATCTCCTGACCCAGGGGCCACCTGCCCTCCCAAGGAAGTTACCTCAGCACCTCCCAGAGGTTCCTCTGCCTCTGAACAAAGACTCTCAGCCTCCCCCTCCAAAGAAAGGGAAGAGTCCTTGCCAAGGGCCCGATACCTATTGAATAGAACGATCAGAGGGGGGTTGGTCAGGCTTTTCCCAGGCACTTGGCCTGCAACACCGGAGGAGGAAGATGATGCCCTGAGTACCCTCTGGCCCTGCCTCCTTTTGCCGCACTTTTGTTTTTCCTTTTGCCCTTTCCCATCTTCCTCATCCAAACTTTCATATTGAGAGGAACTTGAGGAAATGGCCCTATTTGACTCCTCTTTACGAAGTTTCCTTATCTCTTCACCTAACTCGGCGTCCCCAAGAGCCTCAGCTGTCTTCTCTGAGCCAGCATCGGGAGCAGGATCCCGGACTACACCTTCTACCAGGGAACTTTCAAGATCCCTGCTCCTTCTGCGCCTCTCCTCCCTCCTAAGCTTAGAGGGGCTCTTGTTCTTAACTTTCTTCATTGGCTCTAGTGCCCCTTCTCCTCTGCTGGTCCCCACCCCAGATGAAGCAACCTCACTGCTCTCCCCATCCCGGGTGGTCACAGCATTGGAGAATGAGCGGGGACACCGGCTAAATTGGTGACCAAGGTCACCACACAGGTTACAGCGAATCCGGCCACAGGTGGCAGCCAGATGACCCTCCGCACCGCACAATGCGCACATCTGCTTAGTGCAGTTTGCGCTAAAGTGTGTGGGATCACCACACTTGTGGCACAGCTTCGGCTGTCCCTGGTAAAAGACTTGGATCCTATCGCGGCCGAGAAAGGCGGCTGATGGAATGTGTGCGACAGTGTTACCTGAACGGCGGAGGCGGACGGAAAACGTCCAGGCTCCAGACCAAATGCCATGTTCATCCAGATTTTTCTTGGGGACGTCCATCACCTCCCCATACCTGCTCAGCCAGGTCATGATGTCATAGCAAGAAAGAGACTCGTTACGTGTCAGAACGGTCACTTTCTTGACAAAATTCTGGCGGGATACCGCCTTCACAGCGAAATCCTGCCAGACAGGCTCGTCCTTCACCAGTGCATGATTAGACCAAAAGAGCTCAAGCCCTTCTGGCTTCACAAAACTGATGTCGAACTCAGAGGTACCGAAGGGGTGGATCAGAGCAAAGATGTCATTAGCCCTGAATCCCATCTGGAAAAGAAGCTCCACAACTTTTGCCCTAGAAGGGCATGCATCACCGCCTCTCCATACCAGACGGGCCACATTCCTCCGACCACGCTCCTGCCCGCTTGTTGGAAGGGACCAGACCACCTCCCCATTATGCTCTCGGAATGCCCCAAGTCCATGTCTTTCTATCCAAAAAGACAAGTCGACCTCCCGGTCCTCTACCTGGAGCGTTCTATCCCCTCTCCTTAAAGCCTCCAGGAGGCGCTGTTGCAAGTTACCTTCCCCTGGATTAAGAGATGAGGATCCCCTGGGACCCCCAGCAGCGACATTAGCATAACTCCTTATTGGAGCAGTCGCCGCCGGGGGGGCAGCCGGACCGACACCACTCCCCCCAGAAACAACATTAGAGGCAGTAACATTATACATAACACTTGTGCCTGTCCCCTCCTGCCTAGCTGCACTGGACTGGCCGGGATATAATCTTGCTGGCTTTATGATGCCGGGCTTTACACTTGCATCATTGGCTTCATTGGGCACACTCAACCTTGCAGCAGTCTTCCCTTTAGGAATATCGGAAGAAGCTGCTTTGTCGCATACTTTGCCCTCGGCCTCCGCCAATACCTCGGCTTCAATTTCTTTAACTGCTACTAACATTGCATGGGTTGTATCATGTCCATGTTCCTGTGGTACCAGTCCTCCACCGCCAGCTCCACCCACAGCAGCCCCACCACAGCGCCACAACTCAAAAGGGCCAGACACCGCTGACTGGGCCGCCGAGAATGGCGCCCCGGTTCCAGACACCTGAACACTCCCCCCTTTGCCTGCAGAGGAGTGCCCCGCAGTGCCAGACCTGTTCTGGGAGCTGCCCTCTCCCTTGTCTTTATAATTGCCCGGCCGCCCGAGCTCCATACCAACCTCTGCCACCTGGACACTCCCCCCCTCACCTGCAGAGGAGTGCCCCGCAATGCCAATATCCCCTAACTGGGGACATGCTACCTTGTCCGCAACACTGTCCGGCCCCTTGGCCGTATCTTTGCAGGTGCTGGCCCCGCTACTATGACAAGCAAGGTCAGCGCTTTCCCCCATCTTTACTGTATTATCCCCGGTGTTCTGGCCCCGCTCCACATTTGCAGAAGGGGGGACAGGCAGATTACCAGCGTCTGCACCCTGAACTGACTTTGCAGCCGGCCCAGGGTGCACAAAAGGAACATAAATCAGGCTTACTTGCTCAGATGTTTTTTTCTGTCTTTTCTTCTTCTTTTTTATTATTTGTTCCTCTCCAAGGTCGTCGCCAAAACTAAAATTATCCAAATGCATGGGGGACTCCATCTTTACAATTTGTGCCAGCAGGGCGCCACCACAACCCTCCTCCTCCTCGCCAGCACTCTCGCACGATGAAGGTGGTAATGCCACTTGTCCTGCAGGTAGACTTGCTTGGGACATGTTCACACCCTGCATTGGCTGCGGCTTGGCTTCCACAGCTTCCCCACTTGCCAGCACCTTAGCCTCTTCAGCCTCCATTTCTTGGACCTCATCCTCACTACTGCTCTCATCTGCTGAACAATCACCCCCAATCTCCTCTTCTTTTACTGGGGATTTCATCCTGGAGGAGCGATCCTCATTAAGAAGTTTCTCCCTAAATAAATCGCTCCCCTCCAGGACAGCCATTCTCCTCAGCTCAGTCTCCTCCAGCTCCAGCCTCAAGGACTTAACCCTTGCAGTTTCTTCCGCTTGGTAGTTGTGCTCACCTGATACTTGGCAAACTTTAGCTTCTCTCTCAGCTCCCTCAGCTTCTTCCCAAGGAGTTCGTACTCACCAATCTTGGCAGCAAGTCTGGAGCTGTATGTCGCCATAGACTCCTTGGGTCTTCTCTGGCCCCACTGCTCCACAACCTGGCTCTTGGAGGAGCTCTTCTGTGCTGCAGAGACCTTCTTTAAACTTGTCTTGCTTGCAGGCTTTTCTTCCTGGCTGAGAGCCTTGCGGCTTCCAACCATTGCTGGAGGGACAGAATCCACATCGCTGCGGACCCTGCCAGATCTTCTAACCCCTCCAGCCGGGGCACTGGCTGGTAGCTTTCCCTCTACACCCCTCGCCAGCCTGGACCGAGGAGTGGAGGTCAGGGGATTCATGCTGATGGCTCCCCCAGGAATCTGCCACCTTCCTGGGAAAAAAGGTGGAAAAATCAGCCTCTCTCCTCTGGAAGTCTGGAGTCTCAGGAGCTCAGCAACAGACACACCTAGTGACCACACCCTCCAGAGCTGTACTCACTATTCTGCTGGTGAGGTCACTGTGTATATACATTACATTACTTATTCTGTACTGAGCCTGTGTTATATCCTGTAAATCTTTTTTATTAGAAAAATGTAAATCATAACAAACACAAAACCAGCACAACTTTGCCATAACTGAAAACAACAACATAAAATAACATAAACCCAAACTCTACATTTCAAATAAAAGAACATAAATCCTGCCTAACCGGCCAGCCCAGTTTTCCCTAGAAAATACTAGAGACGCACCTTACATAACCAAATATCTACACACTCAACTTGCATTACCAAAAAAAAGAAACATAAAAATAGCACAATTTAGCTGTAACTCAAAAACACCCAAACTTGGGAAAACACACACAACAAGGACTCCCACTACACCCCATTAATTTAATATATATATGTATATATACACATACTTTTTTTCATTTTTTTTTTCTTTTTTTTTTTTCTTCCTCCTAATTGTTAAGAAAGAAAATTAAATCTATAACTCAAAAAACACCCAAACTTGGGGAAAAGAAGACCTAGACCAAAGAAAAACTAAATCCACTACGGGATACAAAAATACCAAAGAAAAATTACTACAAAAATAACAACTGGTTCGACTGCCATAATATAAGATAAACAAAATTATAACATATTATACATATAGACTATATACACCTAAATATACAGAAAACACGCCTACAAATACAATAAAACAACCTACACTAAACTGTCCCTTCACCCACACCACCCGCCCTCCTGTACATGGGTCAGAGTCCATACAGTTCATCGTCCTCAATGTCCAGTTCATAACTGACCCATGCCAGGTCCACCAAAACAAACAACCACCACCACCCACAAATACACCCTCCCAACCTAGAACTCCTCCCAACCAACTTTATCATTATCAGCATTACAATATACATAAGCAAACAATACAACCCACTTTAGGCCCAAGTTCGGTGCCTGTAAGCCCTTCATAACCTTAACATCTGAAAACAAAACAAAAAGCTATGGTGCACATGCATTAGCCCACCACCAGGAAGAAGGATGGCAATCCTGATACATACAAAATTTATATTCTTTCCCTAACTCCACCCTACCTCTCTCCCTACCATTATCCCTAAAAATAAACTGACCCTACTATCACCCTAACCCTGTCCCTACATCACTGTCCCTAACCAAATCAAGGGTACTCTACCCAAAAGGTCTAGTACCTAGGGCACATCAAAAGAAAACCCTACTGGTACCAAGACTGCCATACTCCAAAGACCTGATCTTCCCGAGGTCACCAGTGATGTTCCTACAGACCTCCACCTCGGAGAGGACTTTCCGCTGTGTAGATACTAAACACTGTGCATTCCACGTGTAGTACCTAACCACTAAACTGACTAAGAATAAAGTGCCCCGATCACGGCCACCCAGGGTCCTGAATGCCCCATAAGCCCACTCCGGATAGGTAAGGCCGGCAAGTTGACTCCAGCCGATAGAAGCGCCCACCCGGTTGTAGACCCCTATATTAAAGGGATAATGAAGCAGGAAATGGTCCATGCTTTCCAGCATGTCCCCACACTCTTTTCGGGGACACCCCCGGTCATCAGATCTCCTACACTTCAAATTGTCCCTCACATATAGCTTCCCCTGAAAGCAGCGCCAGGCCAAGTCCCAAAACTTCTGGGGGATCCTTTTTATGTTTAAAAGATACAACCCCACCCTCAGATCCCGACCTGGGCAGTCCCTGAGCGCCAGAGGCTTCTGGAAGGGGGTCAACAGAACCCGTTTGTCAAGGAACTGCCTTGACTGGGTCCTGATCCACACTCCCAGACCCCACCGACGTATCGCCTTCAGAGTCGGGGTAGCATAAGCCGGAAGATATCCATGGGGCGTACGGAGGTCCTTCACTTGCCCTCCTGTCTCCCATTCCTGGAAGAAAGGCCGAAACCACTCCCTGCAGGAGAGTACCCACGGAAGAGCCCTCTCTGACCAGAGGTTCGAGATGTTAGCTTTCAAGAAGTTGTTCGTTAAGAACACCACAGGGTTTACCATAGATAAACCCCCTAGTCTCCTCGTCCGGTACGTAACCTCCCTCTTGACTAGGTTCATCCTGTTCCCCCATAATAGTTGGAAAAACAGGCTGTAGATCCTAGTATAGTAAGTCTCTGTCAAGATACATACGCTGCCCAGATAGATAAACAAGGGGAGCAGGTACGATTTGATCAGGTGTACCCTTTCCCTGAGGGTCATAGACCAACCCTTCCACTGGTCCACCTTCTGAGTGGCATCCTGTAGCTTACCGTCCCAGTTTTTGGTGGGATAATCATCCTGGCCGAATGTGATGCCCAGAATTTTTGCTGACACTTGGGGCCCTGGAAGGGTGTCCGGGAGATCAAACGTGGGATCTCCCCCTCCCAGCCAAAGACTTTCACACTTATCCCGGTTGATCTTAGACCCGGATGCCTCCGAGTAGCGTTTCACCTCCGACATCACCACATCAACCTCCTCTCTCGAGGACACGAAAATGGTGACATCATCAGCGTACGCCACCACTCTCTGGGCAACATCCAGCTCCGCCAGACTCATCCCGACTCCCGCCAACGGCCCACAATCTATCCTCCGTACGAAGGGGTCGATTGCGAACACATATAAAAGCGGGCTCAAAGGACAACCCTGACGGACTCCTGACCCCACCTCAAAAGAGTGGCCAGACCAACCGTTCACCAGTGGGAAACTCTCTGCCCCTGTATACAAGATCTTAAGCCAATTAACAAAAATACACGGTAAGCCATATCTCAGGAGGACAGACCAGAGGTAGTCATGGTTCACCCGATCAAATGCTTTGGCCTGATCCAGGGACAGCAAGTACCCCTTCCAGAGACCCGCACTACTCCGCTCCACTGCCTCCCTGACACTAAGGACCGCACTTAAGGTGCTTCGGCCTGGAACAGAGCAGTGCTGAGCCCACGAAAGGAGCCGGGGTGCAAACTTCACCAGCCGATTAAACAGTATCTTGGCCAGAAGCTTCCTGTCCGTATTGAGAAGAGCTATGGGCCTCCAATTCTCAATACGGCTGGGATCTTTACCCTTTGAGAGAAGAATCAGGGCTGACCTCCTCATTGACTTCGGCAGAGTGCCCGAGGAGAGACACTCATTGAATACCTCAGTGAGGGGAGCTAAAGACTCCTTAAAGGTCCTTTACCACTTCTTGGGGGCAAGCCCCTCGATCGCCAGTCTCACTTCCTCTTCCCTGATTTCTTCTGCCAAAACATCAAGAGAGGGGTCTACCCCTGGCTCAGGAATGGTTTCAGCCAGGAAATCCGACATCCTGTCTCGATCTAGATCCTTCCTTCCCAAGAGGTGCGAGTAGAAGGATCTGACGACCTCCAAGATCCCTGATCTGGACCGATTCAGAGATCCTGTACTATCGATCAGTCCTGAAATGACTTTACTACTCACTGACATCTTACAGTTTCTGTAAGGGTCGGGCGAGCGGTATTTCCGGAAATCCCTCTCAAAAACCAAAGATGCGTGCCTATCGTACTGACACCTCATCAGCAAGGATTTCACTCTGGAGATAACCTCTCGGCTACCTTCAGTCGAAACAAGAAGCTCGAGTTTCCTCCTCAGTCCCTGATACAGGCGATACCTGTTCAGGGACCTGAGGCTCGAGAGCTGGCGGAAGAACCCCGCAACCCTCTTCTTGAATATCTCCCACCACTCTGACTTACTACTACAAAGGTCCAGTAAAGGTACCTGACTCTGAAGAAAATCCTCAAAGGACTGTCTTACCTCCGCTTCCTCCAGGAGGGACGAATTCAGCTTCCAATAACCTTTACCCATCCGGGGGGTCTCTGAAACATTCAAGGAAAAAGAAATCATACAGTGATCGGAGAACTCCACCTCAACCACGGACACTGCGGAAGAGACGGCTTCCTCCTTCAAATAAAACCTGTCTATTCTAGACCTGCAGCTACCTCGATGATAGGTGAAACCCGCGTGGCCTGAGGGGCTCCAGATGTGGGCATCCTCTAGGCGAGCTGTTACGCCTAGCGCTCCGGGTCCCCGCTCCTCCCCGGAGCGCGTACGGCGTCTCTCTCTCCGCAGCGCCCCGGTCGGTCCCGCTGACCGGGAGCGCTGCACTGTCATGGCCGTCGGGGATGCGATTCGCACAGCGGGACGCGCCCGCTCGCGAATCGCATCCCAGGTCACTTACCCGTTCCCGTCCCCTGCTGTCATGTGCTGGCGCGCGCGGCTCCGCTCTCTAGGGCGCGCGCGCGCCAGCTCCCTGAGACTTAAAGGGCCAGTGCACCAATGATTGGTGCCTGGCCCAATTAGCTTAATTGGCTTCCATCTGCTCCCTGCCTTTATCTGACCTCCTCCCATGCACTCCCTTGCCGGATCTTGTTGCCTTGTGCCAGTGAAAGCGTTTTGTGTGTCCAAAGCCTGTGTACCAGTACTTCTGCTATCACCCTGACTACGAACCTTACCGCCTGCCCCCGACCTTCTGCTACGTCCGACCTTGCTTCTGTCTACTCCCTTGTACCGCGCCTATCTTCAGCAGCCAGAGAGGTTGAGCCGTTGCTAGTGGATACGACCTGGTCACTACCGCCGCAGCAAGTCCATCCCGCTTTGCGGCGGGCTCTGGTGAAAACCAGTAGTGACTTAGAACCGGTCCACTAGCACGGTCCACGCCAATCCCTCTCTGGCACAGAGGATCCACCTCCTGCCAGCCGGCATCGTGACAGTAGATCCGGCCATGGATCCCGCTGAAGTTCCTCTGCCTGTTGTCGCCGACCTCCCCACACTGGTCGCCCAGCAAGCCCGACAGATTGCCCAACAAGATCACCAGCTGTCGTACTTGACCACCATGACTCAGCAACTCCAGTCGCAGCTACAGCAGATTCAGTCTCAGCTACAGCAGCAGCAACCATCTCCTCCGCCAGCTCCTGCACCTCTTCCGCAGCGAGTGGCCACTCCTAGCCTCCGCCTGTCCTTGCCGGACAAATTTAATGGGGACTCTAAGTTTTGCCGTGGCTTTCTTTCGCAATGTTCCCTGCATTTGGAGATGATGTCGGATCAGTTTCCTACTGAAAGGTCTAAGGTGGCTTTCGTAGTCAGCCTTCTGTCTGGAAAAGCCCTGTCATGGGCCACACCGCTCTGGGACCGCAATGACCCCGTCACTGCCTCTGTACACTCCTTCTTCTCGGAAATTCGAAGTGTCTTTGAGGAACCTGCCCGAGCCTCTTCTGCTGAGACTGCCCTGCTGAACCTGGTCCAGGGTAATTCTTCCGTTGGCGAGTACGCCATACAATTCCGTACTCTTGCTTCTGAACTTTCTTGGAATAATGAGGCCCTCTGCGCGACCTTTAAAAAAGGCCTATCCAGCAACATTAAAGATGTTCTGGCCGCACGAGATACTCCTACCAACCTGCATGAACTCATTCATCTAGCCACTCGCATTGACATGCGTTTTTCTGAGAGGCATCAAGAGCTCCGCCAGGAAAAAGACTTAGATCTCTGGACACCTCTCCCACAGTCTCCATTGCAATCTGCGCCTAGGCCTCCCGCCGAGGAGGCCATGCAAGTGGATCGGTCTCGCCTGACCCTGGAAGAGAGGAATCGCCGTAAGGAAGAGAATCTTTGTCTGTACTGTGCCAGTACCGAACATTTTTTGGTGGATTGCCCCATCCGTCCTCCACGTCTGGGAAACGCACGCTCGCACCCAGCTCTCGTGGGTGTGGCGTCTCTTGATGCTAAGTCGGCTTCTCCACGTCTCACGGTGCCTGTACGGATTTCTTCTTCAGCCAGCTCTTCCCTCTCAGCCGTGGCCTGCCTGGACTCTGGTGCCTCTGGGAATTTTATTCGGGAGTCCTTGGTGAATAAATTCCGCATCCCGGTGACCCGTCTTGTCAAGCCACTCCACATTTCCGCGGTCAACGGAGCCAGGTTGGATTGCACCGTGCGTTTCCGCACGAAGCCCCTCCTAATGTGCATCGGACCTCATCATGAGAAAATTGAGTTTTTGGTCCTCTCCAATTGCACTTCTGAAGTTCTCCTTGGACTACCCTGGCTTCAACACCATTCCCCAACCCTGGATTGGTCCACAGGGGAGATCAAGAGCTGGGGTACCTCTTGCTTCAAGGACTGCCTTAAACCGGTTACCAGTACTCCCTGCCGTGACCCTGTGGTTCCTCCTGTATCCGGTCTCCCTAAGGTCGTTATGGACTCTGCCCGCCTTAAGAAGTGCCTCTCCCCCCCTCCCAGTCCAGTCAGGCAAGCCTCGGTGCCTCCTCATGGCCCTCGTCCTGGTGTCACACTGCCCCGTGCCAGGCCTCGCCCTCTGCCCTCCCTCCCCATTCCCACTCCTGCTGTACTGCCTGCCGTTGAGGAATCCCTCCATCCTTTCCCGGTGTCCTCATCCCAGGGGAGGCAGTTTCCGGACAAAGAGAAGGGGAGACCTAAGGGGGGGGTACTGTTACGCCTAGCGCTCCGGGTCCCCGCTCCTCCCCGGAGCGCGTACGACGTCTCGCTCTCCGCAGCGCTCCGGTCGGTCCCGCTGACCGGGAGCGCTGCACTGTCATGGCCGTCGGGGATGCGATTCGCACAGCGGGACGCGCCCGCTCGCAAATCGCATCCCAGGTCACTTACCCGTTCCCGTCCCCTGCTGTCATGTGCTGGCGCGCGCGGCTCCGCTCTCTAGGGCGCGCGCGCGCCAGCTCCCTGAGACTTAAAGGGCCAGTGCACCAATGATTGGTGCCTGGCCCAATTAGCTTAATTGGCTTCCATCTGCTCCCTGCCTTTATCTGACCTCCTCCCATGCACTCCCTTGCCGGATCTTGTTGCCTTGTGCCAGTGAAAGCGTTTTGTGTGTCCAAAGCCTGTGTACCAGTACTTCTGCTATCACCCTGACTACGAACCTTACCGCCTGCCCCCGACCTTCTGCTACGTCCGACCTTGCTTCTGTCTACTCCCTTGTACCGCGCCTATCTTCAGCAGCCAGAGAGGTTGAGCCGTTGCTAGTGGATACGACCTGGTCACTACCGCCGCAGCAAGTCCATCCCGCTTTGCGGCGGGCTCTGGTGAAAACCAGTAGTGACTTAGAACCGGTCCACTAGCACGGTCCACGCCAATCCCTCTCTGGCACAGAGGATCCACCTCCTGCCAGCCGGCATCGTGACACGAGCTTCCCTAACTATACTATTGAGAGCTATGCTATCATAAGCCAACCGATCATTGGAGCCTCTCCTATCTTGGGATCTCGTGACAGTATTGAAATCCCCTCCAATGATCACCTGTAGGCTTGTAAAAAGGAAGGGCTTGATCCTCATAAAGAGATATTTACGGTCCCACTTGGTTTGCGGGGCGTAGATGTTAATAAGCCGGAGCTCTTGCCCCTTCATGAGGACATCTAAGATCTGGCACCTCCCCATTTCTAACTCAATAACCCGTCTGCATTCAACAGGAGCGGTAAAAAGGACCGCCACCCCACTATACGGCTCAGCCGCAAGAGACCAGTGGGAGGGGCCGCGCCTCCACTCTCTCCTGGCTTTTACCAGGGATGCTAGATCTGACAACCTGGTCTCTTGTAAAAAGAAAATGTCGGCATCAACACGGCCGAGAAAATCAAAGGCTGCAAATCTAGCCGTATCAGACTTTATGCTAGCACAGTTAATAGATGCCAGCGTCAATGGGGTGAGTGCCGCCATCATGGGTGATCGAGTTAGACGACCCTAACACCCTCATTTCTGCTTTTTCTTCACCCCCTCATCCCCAGACGAGGAGGCTTCCTTCTCTTTGGACCGTTTTTTTGATTCTGACAGGTCCATTTTTGAATCCCCATCTCCACCTGGCTCCGGTTTGGCCCCATCCCCTGAGGAAATTGCCCCATCAGGACATGGCCCAGTTCCCCCTGGAGGCTTCCCCACTTCAGGCACCCCATCCTCAACCCCCTCCTCCAAGGAAGGGGAGGAGATGTCTTCAAGGACAGAGTACCGGTTAGACAGATCAATCAGAGCGGGGGCAGGTAAGCTTCCGCTTGGGACCTGGTCCGTAGCACGGGGACTAGAGGGCTCCGACCTCTTCTTTCCCCTTTTATTGCCCTTCTTTTTTGGCCGATCTTCACCCTCCTCATCCACACTTTCATAGTGGGAGGAATCGGAAAGATCGGCCTTGCTGCCCTCTTCTCTACAGATTCTCCTCATTTCCTCATCCAGCACATTCTCCTCCAGGGCCTCAGCAGTTTCAGGACTAACCTCTGGAGCAGGGTCAGGAGCTACCCCTGCCACATGGGTACTCTCCAGTTCCCTGCTCCTTCTCCGATTAGCCTCCCGCCTCAGCTTGGCGGGACTTTTCCTCTTCACTGACCCTGTTGCACCTTCACCCGCACTCGTGCCCTCCCCAGCTGAAGCAACATTACTGCTGTCTCCAGCCAAGGTGACCGTCGCACGGGCAAAGGCGCTAGGACAACGGCTGAAAGGGTGTCCTAAGACACCACACAGATGACACCGGATCTGCCTACAGGATGCGGCAAGATGACCTACCCCACCGCACAGTGCACAGACCTGCACGGTACAGGCTGCGCTAAAGTGAGTGGGGCTGCCACACTTGTGACAGACCTTGGGCTGCCCCTGGTAGAAAACTTGGATTCTGTCTCTCCCAAGAAAAGCAGCTGATGGGATGTGGGCAACAGTGCTCCCCGAACGCTTCAGTTTGACGGAAAACGTCCAGGCCCCAGACCAGATCCCATGTTCATCATAGTTCTTTTTTGGCATGTCCGTCACATCCCCATATCGGCTGAGCCAGGTCGTGATGTCATAGCAAGATAGTGACTCGTTACGTGTCAAAACGGTCACTTTCTTGACCAAATTCTGATGGGATATCGCCTTTACGGCGAAATCCCGCCAGCCGGGCTCGCTTTTCACCACCTCATAGTTCGACCAGAAAAGTTCCAAACCCTCTGGCCGAGCGAAGCTGATGTCAAACTCGGAAGTACCGTAGGGGTGGATCAGGGCAAAGATGTCACTTGCCCTGAATTCCATCCGAAGGAGGAGCTCAACCACCTTACCCCGAGGCGGACACGCATCTTCGCCCCTCCACACTAAACGGACCACATTCCTACGGCCACTTTCCTGCCCGGATGTCGGGAGGGACCAGACCACCTCGCCATTTTGTTCTCGGAAGGCGCCTAAGCCATGTCTTTCTATCCAAAAAGACAGGTCAACCTCACCCCTCCCCTCTACCTGAATCGACCTGTCTCCCCTACGTAGAGCCTCCAGGAGGCGCTGTTGCAAGTGACCCCCAGAGCCAGATGGAGATTGGGATCCCCCGGCAGTGACGCTGGCATAGCTTCTGGGAGAAGCAGCCACTACCGGGGGGGCAGTCGAACCAGAAACCAAACCAGGACCATTATTCTTGACAGAAACATCAGCCATAACACCTCTCTCTCCCATTCCACTACCGCTGCTCACCTGCATTTCACTAGCACCCCTCTCTTGCCCCCCACTTGCACTCCTCTCTTGCACCACTCTTGCACCCCTCTCTTGTACCCCACTTGCACCCCTCTCTTTCACTCCACTTGCACCCCTCTTGCACCCCTCTCTTGCACCCCACTTGCACCCCTCTCTTGCACTCCACTTGCACCCCTCTCTTGCAGCCCACTTGCACCCCTCTCTTGCACCCCACTTGCACCCCTCACTAGTACTCCACTTGCACCCCTCTCTTGCACTCCACAAGTTCCCCCCTCATCCACACTGCTACCACAACTCCTCCCATGCACACCACCATAATTCACATTTTGCACATTACCATTTTTGCTCTCTCTTTCACTCTTGCCTACACTCTCCCTTGGTGTGTTACAGACTGGGCTGGCTGGGTCTTTTGCATGTTTAATGGCTGCCGGTTTCAGAATTGGCGCTGCATAGTTCTTTCTTCCCGTCTCTTGGGGTGCAGACACACGCTCCGCTTCTGACATAGGTGGCCACGCCCCCTCGCAAAATGACTGTCCCTCCGGACTCACTCCCGCTACGCCTGCTACAGCCGACGCACAGGGAACCTCCCCCTTTACAGCGGAGTGCCCCCTGGCGCCAGAACCGGTACCAACCACATCACCTAGGGGACCGCCCCCTGAACCAACAAGGTCCGGTGCCCGGACACTCCCCCTCTCACAGGAGAGTGCCCTGCAGTGCCAGGACCTGTACCGCCCACTTCAACTGAACGGGTGAATCTGCCGCCATTTTCTGGTGACTGGACCCCCTCACAGGAGGGTGCCCTTTTTTTTCTATAGCACCCACGGCCATTTTGGGTGCACTACTGTATCCCCCCATGCTGGCCCCGCTCCACTACAGAAACGGGGTCTGGCAGGTTGGGGGACCCAGCACCCTGAACCGACTTTTCAGCCGACTCAGACTGCTGGAAGGGAGAAAAGACAAATTTCACTTGTCCCTCAGTTTTCTTTCTTTTCTTGCCCTTTTTTTTTATTCCTCCTCTTCTCTTCTGGGCCCAAATCGTCTCCAAAAGAAAAATGTTCTAGACTGGTGGGGGACTCCTGAATTACAATCGCCCGCAGGAGACCCCCGTCTGCCAAGCCGCTGCCTTCACCGCAGTCACTGCCATCATCATCCTCACTGGAGAGAGGTAAGGCCACCTGAGCCGGGTTTATATAGTCTGCACTCAGGGTAAGTGGGGGGTCAGGGGTAGCAATGGTGGCACATACCGATACAGTGTCCATATCCCCCTCACTCACATTGCCCTCCTCACCTCCTTCACCTTCCTCCATCTCCTCCTCCTCACTGCGGCAATCCTCATCTTGCTGACTTTCACAACCTCTGGAGGCCCTCATGCTGGAAAACCTCTCTTCATGAATTAGCTTCTCACCAAGAAACCCAGCACCCTCCACAATGTCCGATCTCCTCCTCACAAGCTCCTCCACCTCTTTCCTCAGAGACCTCACCTTGGTGTTGAATGCTGATCTCTTTGCCTTAGGTGCCTGATCCGCTTGATAGATGGCAAACTTTAGATCTTCTCTAAGGCCACGAAGCTGCTTTCCAAGCTGTTCATATTCAGCCATCTTCGCATGGATTCTCGATCCAAAAGTTTCCAGTGATTCTCTGTTCCCCTTTACCCCCCATTGCTGGGGTTGTGAGGGTCCAGAGACAGCTGCCTTCACTGCACTCCTCTGCCTGGAAGAGCTTCTTTTCCTTGCAGGGCTTTTGCTGGAGGCTTTGCAGCTCCCAGCTGAGGACGGGGGAGGGGGCACCACATTATTGTGATCCCTGGTTGTTCTCCTAATTCCGTCCTGATTGTTGGCCGTGGCATTTTCCTTGGCACCCCCCGCCGGCCGGGTACGGGGAATGCACGATGAAGCTCCAGATCCCCTGGGCTCCATAGCAGGAGAACCTACCCAGGTGTATGCCACACACCTGGGGAGGGGCGGATGGAAATCACTGCTTCTGTGGAAGTCTCAGGAGCTCAGCAGAACACAACCTCTCTCCAGAGCTGTACTCACTATTCTGCTGGTGAGATCACTGTGTATATACATTACATTACTTATTCTGTACTGATCCTGTGTTATATCCTGTATTATACTCCAGAGCTGCACTCACTATTCTGCTGGTGGGGTCACTGTGTACATACATTACAGTACTTATCCTGTACTGATCCTAAGTTATATACTGTAGTATACTCCGGAGCTGCACTCACTATTCTGCTGGTGGCAATTCAAGTAGCTAAGACAGACATGATCGCACATCTATATATTGTATTTTGATCTAAATGCTTATCAGCATAAATTCAAAAACGACCAGGTTGTTAGTATACATTTTGATCAAAAGGTACAAGCCCACTCACCACGTCAAGGCCACCTATTAAAAGTGGGTCCCTAACGTCCCTAGCTTAAAATGGCGAGACACTGGGCGGCGACCACCACCACCGCAACACCAGTGCCCACAGGGGGAACGACCCACTGGCAGAGCGGCCCCAATGCCACTCAAACCAGTCCATGGGTCGCACCTCCCCACAGACACGGTGCCACGGCAGCAACGGACGCCGCACAGCACCACACCAATGTGAACAGGGTATAAAAGCTCACTTACCATGTGCTCCCAGTCAGATTGGGAGGCTGCTAGGAAAGAAATGGCCCTTGTGTAGCTACCTGCTACTTATATAGGGTTGGGCTGAGGTGGTGGGGCAGAGTGCAGACACAAGTTAAAAAGAAAAAAAAAAACAAGAGGGGATAGAAAACTCAATGTGAATTCAAGTAGAAAAGACAGACATGGTTGCACATCTACATTTTGTATAATTTAATTTGTATTAATCTAAATGCTTCTCAGCATAAATTCAAAAACTGACAGGCTGCCAGTATACATTTTGATCAAAAGGTACAAGCCCACTCGCCACATCAAGGCCACCTAATTAGAGTGAGTCCTTAACGGCCCTAGCATAAAATGGCGTAGCACTGGGCGGCGATCACCACCTTCTGCTGGTGTTGTCACTCCATACATACAGAAACATTACTTTCATCTTATTGGCAGTGCTGTCATTTCTAGAATTCAGTGGCCACAGAGTTGAATATGAATACAAACGTATAAAAGTATAATAACATTAAACAGTAGACTCCTCAGTGTATTAAACATAAGTACATGGTAGTTGTAGAGAATTACTTCTGAGGAAGGACAGGGCAGAGCTTCGCATGATTCGTTCCGAGAAGGAAGATAAGAAGAAAACATCAATTCTTCTGTGACTTCCAGACTTGAAAGACTGTAACAATTCATGTGTACTGTATCCAAATCTGTGTTCAGCCGCGTTGATCGCTGTGACAAAATGAATAGAAAGCAGTGAATAACAAATATAAAAACTTTTGTGTAAGTTACTTATCATTCCATAAAACAGTTGAGTTATGAATATAAAAAAAAAATACTTCCCATCACATTCTGGTGGATTATAGAAAACACTCAGGGCATATAGATATAATGTATCCACCTAAATATGGGGTTTTTCTGCCTATTCAATATTAAAGGGATACTCTGCCCACAGACATTACCACACCCCATTTTTATGTCTATGGGAGGGGGCCTGACACCCCGTCCCATAGACATGAATGGAGGGGGCATGGAGTGGTGTCACGAGGGGGCGTGGCATGATGTCACATGTTCGGCTGCCCAAACATACTGTTTAGAATGCCAGGTGGGCATAGGTGCTGCGCAGAGATCGTGGGGGTACCCAGGATCCCCGCAATCAGACATCCAGCATTCTAAACATTATGTTTGTGCGGCGGCCGGAGACGTGACGTCATGCCACTCCCCCTTGTGACTCCACACCACACCCCCTCCATTCATGTCTATGGGAGGGGGCATTATGCCCCCTCCCATAGACATGAATGGAGAGGGTGTGGTGATTTCTGTGGGTGGAGTACCCTTTTAATATTTATTATGTAATAAAACCCCCGAATTTAGGTGGATACATTATACCTATATGTCCTGAGTACTCCTTTAATGGTATCCCCTTCTTTTACTTCTCTTAGCCCTGGCTCTGTTAAAGAATCTACATCCAGTTCCAGTTTATAAAGTCTAACCCGAGTCAGCACTGGGTTGGTCATGGTGATCGCGGCACCCAAGGCATTTCATCAGGTTTACCCAAGATATGTCTCCGATCCAGGCTGAGAGAGGTTATTTACTGTATCTCTACTATACTGTTCCTTCTCCAAGAGGGAGAATCATCTAGCCAGAAGAGGAAATAGCTGTGCAAGGATTCTTCTGTCAACATTAAACTCTTTTTTGGGCTTTCAGATGGAATTAGTGCTGCATGGCTTACACATCATGGTAACCTTTATATTACACCATTCGATAGGGAATCATAATACCAGTAATCATGTACAGAAGTTCTTCTAGTATGTTTGCCACAGTCAGCCATTCTGTGTAGGCTCTCCTCAGAAGAGAATATTTTATTTGGTTTGCATACATCTCTATTATCAACACTAAAGTGCTAAAATCATGTACAGATACTTTTCTTAACCTTTTCAGGGCATAGGGCATATGCATACGCCCTGCATCCCAAGTCCTTAAGGACATAGGGTGTATGCATATACCTGTGGGAATTCCGGTCCCCACTGCTAGCCGGTTGGGGACCGGATCGGGATGCCTGCTGAAATCATTCAGCAGGCATCCTAGCACATCGCCGAGGGGGGTCCTGAGACCCCCCCATGTCGCGATCTCAGAAAATCGTGATCTCAGAATGTCGCGATCGCAGAAAATCAGACATGCAATTTTCTACTATTCTGGGCTGATCGTATCTCTGGTGACCCGATCACCCGGAAAATAGGGATGATCGGAGCTGTCAGTGACAGCCCCGATCATCCTGAGGGATAGGAGCGAGATTGCAGTGCTGTGATCTCCTCCTATCCCCTGCCATTAGTCAGAAATTAATTCTGACCAATGGCAGCGCAGGACAGTGGGTTGCCATGGAAACCCCCCGCTCTGCCCACCCCTGGATGGCGGCCGGTACCTGACGAGAAGATGCGATGGGGCCCAGCGATCATCGGTGGAGACAGCGGAGATCAGCGGCACAGGTAGGGAGACGACGGTGGATGGAGGAAGGGCTGTCTGGGCATGCTGGGAGTTGTAGCTTTGCAACATCTGGAGGGTCACAGTATGGAGATCACTATTACAGTGGTGCCCAAACGGTGGTCCTCCATATGTTGCCAAACTACAACTCTCAGCATGCCTAGACTACCCAGGCATGCTGGGAGTTGTAGTTCTGTAACATCTGTCCCTTCAAATTTTGCAATTTTCATGAAAATTTTTAAAATTGCTGCTCTACTTTGAAGCCTTCTAATTTTTTCAAAAAAATAAAAATATGTCCATTTTATGATGCCAACATAAAGTAGACATACAGTGGTCCCTCAACATACGATGGTAATCCGTTCCAAATGGACCATCGTTTGTTGAAACCATCGTATGTTGAGGGGTCCGTGCAATGTAAAGAATAGGACAGTGGTCTACAACCTGCGGAGCTCCAGATGTTGCAAAACTACCACTCCCAGCATGGCCAGACAGCCAACCACTGGTATTTGGAGGTTATACTCACATGTCCCTGCCGCTCCGGACCTGTCACCGCTGCCCTGGATGTCGCTCTCCATCACTGTCGCCATGTCCCCGGAGTGTCCCCGACGCTCCGGCAAGGCCTCTGCTTCCCCGGCATTCTTGCTCTCTCAGTCGCCACCACCACGTCGTTACGCACGCCGCTCCTATTGGATGATGGGATGGCGTGCGCAGCGATGTGATGACGATGATGGAGAGTGCCGACGATGCAGGGGATCCCGAAGAGGACGCGCCGGAGCTGAAGCAGTCTGCGCTGCCAGATAGCCGTTTAGGCGATGGCCCCGACATACAAAAACATCATATGTTGATGCTGCCTTCAACATGCGATGGCCTCTGAGACGCCATTGTATGTTGAAATGATCGTATGTCGGGGCCATCGTAGGTCGGGGGGTCACTGTATTGTATTTGTGAATCAATATAAAAGTTATTTTGAATATCCATTTCCTTACAAGCAGAGAGCTTCAAAGTTAGAAAAATGCTAAATTTTCGAAATTTTCATGAAATTTTGAGATTTTTCACCAAGAAAGGATGCAAGTAACAACAAAAATTTATCACTAAAATAAAGTAGAATATGTCACGAAAAAACAATCTCACAATCAGAATAATCGGTAAAAGCATATTAGAGTTATTAATGCATAAAGTGACAGTGGTCAGAATTGCGAAAAAGGGCTGCGTCCTTATGGTGAAAATGAGCTGCGTCCTTAAGGGGTTAAGTGTAACTAACCTTAAAGAGTACCTCTCATGATTTTGTTACATTTTTATAATCCTCCCAGTTTAATGCCCCATCATGATATACCACCTCCTGCATTTATTTTTTTTTATTATTTTTAGTTTTCTTCCTTGATATTGCTCTGTATTTTCTGCTCAGTCGCAGTCAGATTCACAGACTGGGAAGGGGCATTACCCGGCAGGTGTGACATCATCTGAAGCCATACAGGGGAGAACTTCCTCCCTAACTCTGTTACACACAGCCCAGAGCAGTTCGGTGTGAGATGAGCTCTGATTGGATAAGGCTGTACACACACCCCTACGCATTTCCTGCTTTTGGACTTCTGCCAGGCCAGCAGGATTCCAAAGTCTGTGCAAAAGATGGGGGGATATGTGCTCTGGACAAGTAGGGAGACACCTAATGGCAGCTTTTTTAAACACAAATAAAACATAGAAAACATAATATTTTTTAAACCAAGTACATTATAAAGATTTTTTATTTACGATAAGGAGTGCAATGGCATTTTTTTTTAACCCCTTAAGGACGCAGGACGTAAATGTACGTCCTGGTGAGGTGGTACTTAACGCACCAGGACGTACATTTACGTCCTAAGCATAACCGCGGGCATCGGAGCGATGCCC
Organism: Hyla sarda; assembly: GCF_029499605.1. Taxonomy (NCBI): domain Eukaryota; kingdom Metazoa; phylum Chordata; class Amphibia; order Anura; family Hylidae; genus Hyla; species Hyla sarda. The sequence continues at coordinate 371,046,074 of NC_079193.1, read as the reverse complement.
GTGTCATGCGCGGCTGATCCCGGCTGCTGATCGCAGCCAGGGACCCGCCGGCAATGGCCGACGCCCGCGATCTCGCGGGCGTCCGCCATTAACCCCTCAGGTGCCGGGATCAATACAGATCCCGACATCTGCGGCGGTTCGCGATTTAAATGAACGATCCGATCGCCCGCAGCGCTGCTGCGGGGTTCCGATCATTCATAACGCCGCATGGAGGTCCCCTCTCCTTCCTCCGTGCGGCTCCCGGCATCTCCTGCTCTGGTCTGTGATCGAGCAGACCAGAGCAGGAGATGACCGATAATACTGATCTGTTCTATTTCCTATACATAGAACAGATCAGTATTAGCAATCATGGTATTGCTATGAATAGTCCCCTATGGGGACTATTCAAGTGTAAAAAAAAATGTAAAAAAATGTAAAAGTAAAAGTAAAAAAAAGTGAAAAATCCCCTCCCCCAATAAAAAAGTAAAACGTCCGTTTTTTCCTATTTTACCCCCAAAAAGCGTAAAAAACATTTTTTATAGACATATTTGGTATCGCCGCATGCGTAAATGTCCGAACTATTAAAATAAAATGTTAATGATCCCGTACGGTGAACGGCGTGAACGAAAAAAAATGAAAAAAGTCCAAAATTCCTACTTTTTTAATACATTTTATTTAAAAAAAAATTATAAAAAATGTATTAAAAGTTTTTTATATGCAAATGTGGTATCAAAAAAAAGTAAAGATCATGGCGCAAAAAATGAGCCCCCATACCGCCACTTATGCGGAAAAATAAAAAAGTTAGAGGTCATCAAAATAAAGGGATTATAAACGTACTAATTTGGTTTAAAAGTTTGTGATTTTTTTTAAGCGCAACAATAATATAAAAGTATGTAATAATGGGTATCATTTTAATTGTATTGACCCTCAGAATAAAGAACACACGTCATTTTTACCATAAATTGTACGGCGTGAAAACAAAACCTTCCAAAATTAGCAAAATTGCGTTTTTCGTTTTAATTTCCCCACAAAAATAGTGTTTTTTGGTTGCGCCATACATTTTATGATATAATGAGTAATGTCTTTACAAAGGAAAACTGGTCGCGCAAAAAACAAGCCCTCATACTAGTCTGTGGATGAAAATATAAAAGAGTTATGATTTTTAGAAGGCGAGGAGGAAAAAATGAAAACGTAAAAATTTAATTGTCTGAGTCCTTAAGGCCAAAATGGGCTGAGTCCTTAAGGGGTTAAATGACAGGACCCATTTAAAGCAACTAAGATGAACTGTGACCAAATTCTAAGCCTCTATCTAAAAGACTTTAAAAAGTACCTGTCACCAAATAAACTGTTCTAAACTAACTCAGGCTATGTTCCCTAACTAACTCCCCTCCAGCCCTTAAAAAAAAAATTCAGAGCTTTAAAAAGATGTGTAACTTACCTTTCTTCTTGCTCACATAGTGCAATTTCTCAGAAGGAGAAAGTTGGCATTTCCCAGCAGGCATGACACCACTGAAGCCTGCTGGGGGACCACTTCCGCCATCACATGGTTGCAGTGTTGTGATGAATAGAAGACCTCAGGCTCTATGCATGTTTCAGTTTGTGTTGCTATCAGTGAGGCTGTCCTGCAGCTTTCAGTCTGTGCAGCTTTCTGTGAGAATCTGTGGAGCTTTCACTTTCTGTCAATCAAGCAAAAAGCAGAGAAACACTTCCTGAGTTTGGTCTCCTGCCAGGCCGGGAGGAGACCAAACTCACTGTATTAATTGAGGCAGGGAACAGAACAGAGCCAGTAAGTTTTCAGTTTAGCTAACCTCATATTTTTTAAGTTCTCGTCCTATCTGAACTGATTCTCTTGCACACTCCATCATGGATACACACAAAGCCACCCCCTATCCCCCCAACACCTCACCTAAGTTTTTCCCCAAGGTCAGGGACTTTTTACAATTGTGCAGACCTTCACATTTACAAAAGCTGCCAGGTGACCTAGTTACAAAACTATCCATGATCATACCAGAGACTTTGTTCAAGGGACTACTACCCTCAGCTGCTCTGGACTACGCAGGCCTTCCTCCTCATGGGCAGCACATATTCTACCAATATCAATGTAATTAGGGGATAAATACACTCACTGACGAAAATGTTGGCGTTAGAATCAAATGAAACTTTCTATATGTGAGTATAATGATGATCTAAAGAAATGATTACAATATAAGAGTAAAAGAAGATATTTATAGGGGAAAATTGTATATTTGAAAGAAGGCTGAAGCCTAAATACGAAATTAGATATGATTGTGATACATGGAGGCTCTAGTACCCTGTTGGGCACCTCTAGCCTGGATTCTGAATGAGATACGGTTAGGCATGGTGGACACAGGTTCTTATGGCATTGTGCAGAACATTTGCCCACAGACGTTACAGTTGGTCCTGTAGATTCTGCACACTCATAGTTTGGTGAAGCTGGTGCCTTAAATGCTCGACTGGTGATAAATCTGGTGACCGGGCACTGTCTGCTAGTGGAAAGAAACCCTTGCTGTGTGCGGGAAGCCATGAAAGGCAACACATGTGGCCGCAAGACGTCCCACAAAACACTATTCGGGATGACTGTTTGTCATGTACGATGACTCCCCAGATCATCACACCAGCAGGGGGCAGTATGTCACTCCACTGCAAAGACAGGATTGAATCGCTCACCACATACTCTAACCTGACTGCATTTGTTGCTAAAGATGATTCCTATCTGTAGAAGTCCTGGTTTCTTGTTCACAACACCAGCGAAAGTGAAGGTGACGGCTGCTGTCTATGGCAAGACACCAAATTTCCTTCTGCTAAGATCCTCGAAATGATCCTTACAGAGACCGGGGTGTGGAATGAATGGGGGATAAGGAAACAGTATGGTGATCTGTCTGTACTTCCCAACGCCTATTTGCCTTGTGCATGTATCCTTAAAGGAGTATTCCGCCCCTAGACATCTTATCCCCTATCCAAAGGATGGGAGATAAGATGTCTGATTGCGGGGGTCCTGCTGCAGGGGACCCCCATGATCTCCCTGCTGCACCCAGAGTTCGTTTAGAGCATCGTGATGTCACGGTCACGCCCCCTTCCATAGACTTACATTGAGGGGGCATGGCCATCTCGAGCGGGGCATGGCTATGATGTCATGAGACTCCGCCCAACATCACCAGTCATCCGGCACAAAGTGAAGTTCACTCCGTGCACCAGATGTCTGGGGTGCCGCAGCCAAGATCGCAGAGGTCCCCAGCGGTGGGACCCCTGTGATCAGACATCTTATCCCCTATCCTTTGGAGTACCCCTTTAACCACTGCTCCCAACACCTCCTCACATCTTGTTCAGAAGGGCCTAGATGGTGACAATTCCAATTGACGCTCCTGCTTGTCTCATGACTACATGTCTTTGAGTTCATTGTAGAGGCACATCAACCAGTCAATAATCTCTCGCCGACAGGTACCTTACCTAAAAGTAGCCTCTTAGAGCCTTTTTTTTATACTCTCTTGTGGCATGACCACCCACGCCTGTTAACATTTACATATCTTCCGGAGACATAACTGCATAACAAATGTTGCAGCAATCTGACTTTTATTTCTGGGTGCATTATATTCGTTTGGCAATGAGTGTAGCATGTTTTATTTACCTCAAAACTAAAAACTTAGCATTTCTCAATATTAAAGGGGTACTCGGATGGAAAAGATTTTTTTTTTTTTAATCAACTGGTGCCACAAAATTAAACAGATTTGTAAATAACTTCTATTTAAAAATCCAAATTCTTCTAGTACTTATCAGCTGCTGTAAACTCCAGAAGAAGTTGTGTAGTTCTTTCCAGTCTGACCACAGTGCTCTCTGCTGACACCTCAGTCCATGTCAGGAACTGTCCAGAGTAGGAGAGGTTTGCTATGGGGATTTGCTCCTACTCTGGACAGTTCCTAACATGGACAGAGATGTCAGCAGAGAGCACTGTGGTCAGACTGTAAAGAGCTACACAACTTCCTCTGGAGCATACAGCAGCTAAGTACTGGAAGGATTAAGATTTTTAAAGAGAAGTAATTTACAAATCTGTAAAGGCACCAGTTGTGCTGCCAATTTAGCCAATTTATCCAGCCCCCCCTCAAGGGTTAAAGATTAAGTCCAAAAGCTACAACATTACAGAGTTTTCAGTAATCTAAGATTACAGAAAACATGATATGAAGTCCATATAGTCCAGCATGAATAGGACTCTTTTCTGACTACTCTTAGAATATGATCCTTAAGTCTATTTCTGATCCAATCACAACTGTAACAAGAAATCAATCAAAACAATAATCATGAGAGGAACAGGATCAAATGCCTTAGAAAAATCCAAATGTATTACATCTCCTAGCAGCTTCTTGTCTGGGTCCCTGCTCACTGCATCATAGAATGCAAGCAAATTGGTTTGACCTGACCTAAAGCCGCGTTCCGTTGGTCTGTGGTGACTATATCATTATCTAGAACATGCTTTCCAATATTGATCTCATAATAAAACTCTCAATATGGTAAACCTGTAGGCCAATACACATCAGGCTTTGAACTTATATCTTTTTTGACCAGTGCGTGTCTCAAAAAAACAAAATACACATGTTACTCAGTATCTAATCCTAATAATGTACATCATTTTTACGTGTCTAGCACCTTTATTCCTCTCACAAATACCATTTGCAAATCACCCACCCACTGCTGATCAGTTCCCTAACGCTGATTAGCGTTTTTTAGTGATGCATGCTCTTTTTTTTTGCACCTTTAAGTGGTCCGTGCCACAAGTAGCAGTACAGTGCTGTGTGGATGGACTGTACCCCTGTGTGTGGCATGCCCTCTCCGCTGACAATGATTTATCACTGATAAGCATTTTTTGGGGCTCAGGAAGGTGCTTTTTTAGGGGCTTTCCATTTTTTGTTTTCAGGTTTTTTTGTGTGGATCTGTGTTTGTGCCACCAGCCACTGATCTGGGCTGAGTGGTTGGACCCCCCACTGACTTTATGCGCCCCCTGCCGCCACCAAGCTCTAATCAGTGCACAGATCACTGATTAGGTATCCACTTTTTTTGGACTAGGGCTTACATAATACATTTTTGTAATGTAATTACACTTTTTGTAATGGTGTCACTTGGGTGTTTCTTTTTTGTTCTTTCCTCTGAATGTATGTAACCATCAGCTACTGATATGCCATAGTCCTCAAATGCAAACAGACCTCTATGACTTCTGAGCCTTCTTGTGCTCCCATATCAGGATGTATTTCCAAGCTCAGAAGAAAAAGAAAAGAAAAAATTTGTAGCCCAATTTCTCCCATTACCCCTTGTGAAAATAATAAAATTGGGAAACACCAGCATTTTAGTGCAAAAAAAATCAATTTTTTACACTTTTACTAGAGATGAGCAAACTTCCAGTAATTCGATTTGTCACGAACTTCTCAGCTCGGCAGTTGATGACTTTAGCCTGCATAAATTAGTTCAGCTTTCGGGTGCTCCGGTGGGCTGGAAAAGGTGGATACAGTCCTAAGAAACTCTCTTCTATGACTGTTTCAACCTTTTCCAGCCCACCGGAGCACCCGAAAGCTGAACTAATTTATGCAGGATAAGTCATCAACTGCCGAGCCGAGAAGTTCGTGACAAATCGAATTACTGGAAGTTCCCTCATCTCTAATTTTTACGGCCTGCTATTTAAAAAACTTGTGAGGTGTAAATACTCGCTGTACCCTTTGTTACGTTTCGTGAGGGGCATAGTTTCAAAATTGTGGTGAGTTGCCCTTTCCCTCTTGAGCCATGTTGCGAGCCCACAGAGCACTTTACGTCAACATATGAGGTATTTTCATACTCAGATTTTGAATTTGTTGTGAAAATTTGGAAAATAGCTGCAATACTTTGAATCCCTCTAATGTCTTCAAAAAGTAAAAAAGAAATTTGTCAACTTTAAGATGCCAACATAAATTAGACATATTGGGGGAGATGTATCAAAACCAGTCCAGAGGAAAAGTTGCTGAGTTGCCCATAGCAACCAATCAGATCACTTCTTTTTCAGAAGCCTTTTTAAAAATGAAAGTAGAGATCTGATTGGTTGCTATGGGCAACTCAGCAACTTTTCCTCTGGACAGGTTTTGATCAATCTCCCCCATTTTATATGTGAATCAATATAAAATGTATTCAGCATGCCCATTTTCCTTACAAGCAGAGAGTTTTAAAGGGGTACTCCACTGGCCAGCATTCAGAACATTTAGATCCAAACGCTGTGTGCACGCAGCAGGGCCCCTCGCATGATGTCCCATCAATGCAAGTCTATGGAAGGGGGCGTAGCGACCACCACGCCACCTCCCATAGACTTACATTGAGGGGGCCTGGCCGACCCCGACAGCACTCGCACGGTTCGAAACTAAATGTCCCAACAGTGGCCAGTGGAATTTTTTCACCAAGAAATGATGCAAGTATTGACGTGAATTTACCACTATCACAAAGTAGAATTTGTCATGAAAAACTCCAGACTCTTTCACCTCTACCACATGTGCTCAGTGTGAACCTGCTTTCATCTGTGAAGAGCACAGGGCACCTTTGGCAAATTTGCCAATCTTGGTGTTCTCCGGCAAGTGCCAAACGTCCTGCACTGTGTTGGGCTGTAAGCCCAACCCCCACCTGTGGACATCGGGCCCTCATACCACCCTCATGGAGTCTGTTTCTGACCATTTGAGTGGACACATGCACATTTGTGGCCTGCTGGAGGTCATTTTTGCAGGGCTCTGGCAGTGCTCCTCCTGCTCCTCCTTACACAAAGGCGGAGGTAGCGGTCCTGCTGCTGGGTTGTTGCCCTCCTACGGCCTCCTCCACGTCTCCTGATGTACTGGCCTGTCTCCTGGTAGCGTCTCCATGCTCTGAACACTACGCTGACAGACACACCAAACCTTCTTGCCACAGCTTGCAATGATGTGCCATCCTGGATGAGCTGTACTACCTGAGCCACTTGTGTGGGTTGTAGACTCCGTCTCATGCTACCACTAGAGTGAAAGCACCGCCAGCATTCAAAAGTGACCATAACATCAGCCAGGAAGCAAAGGGACTGAGAAATGGTCTGTGGTCACCACCTGCAGAACCACTCCTTTATTGGGGGTGTCTTGCTAATTGCCTATAATTTCCACCTGTTGTCTGTTCCATTTGCACAACAGCATGTGAAATTGATTGTCAATCAGTGTTCTTCCTGAGTGGGCAGTGGGATTGCACAGAAGTGTCATTGACTTGGAATTACATTGTGTTGTTTAAGTGTTCCCTTTATTTTTTTTGAGCAGTGTATATTAGTTATGTTTGAATAATCATTCTTTTAGGGTAACATAGTTGCCTTATTGTTATTTATTAATATTCATATTATTACCCCCAATACCCATTAGTCAATGCATTACAACTTGTTAAAAAGTCAATTTTCCTCCAAACTGTAAGCAATTAGTATAAATCATTTTTCTAATTATTTCGATGTTATCCTCGGCTTGTTCCTAGGAATCGGTCTGGAGCCTCGGAAGCGCTCGGCATTTGCTGTAGAGACTCTTATCGGTGTTGTTGGTGTGGACAAGACTTATAGGAGTCCGGAAGAATTTGTACTTAACAGATTAGTTATACAGACTGCCTTCTCTTATGAATCACTGAATAATTTAAATTGAAGATAATGATATATGCTCCAATAAAAATGCATTTGGTATAATTACAATTTTATTTACAGGCCACTTAACTCGTGTTCAGTGAAGCTTCCTATTCTAAATTGCTAGTGACTTCTCCGACTATAAAATGCTTAATTATTTCGTTTTCCATTATGCTAAACCAGCTTTTTTTTCTAATAAAAATTAAAAAAAGGACCTTCATGCCCCTTTTATTTGTTACATTCTGCTTAAAAGTCATTTTCATGTGTTTTGAACTTATATTTTGTTTGGTGGTAAAATTGCATTAACTCCTTGATGACCTATGACATGTGCTGTATGCTGGTCATAAGCTGCAGACAGAAGCCTATGGTGGTAATACACAGTCACAACCCTTATACTAAAAGCCTTTGAAGCTCATTGTCCAGTTGCCCATTGAAAGACTCCAGAACTATCTGACCATACAACTGTGTGCCCTAACAACTGTGTGCGAAAAGTATGAAGTTTAACATACTTGGCAAGGTGGAAAAGTCTGTTATAGATGGTCTGTTCCATCATCTCTGTCTTTGTTCCCCCACCCCCACCCCAGTGCTGAGCAGAAGGATAACTACGAGGAGGAGTTGTGTCACAGTCAGCCTTTGGAGCGTGTTGCTGAGGTAGTGGAGGTGGAAGCAGTGGCGGAACATAGCACTAATGAGACTGGTGGTGGTAGGCGTGGTGGGGATAATGATGAGGGTGAGGAAGAAGCCCATGATCAGACATCAGAAGTTCCTACTGAGAGGAGTGACGACGATGATGAGGACTGGAGTTTGATGATAAGGATGATGAAGTTTTGGACAGGCTGTAGAAACCAGATTATGAGAAGTTCAAATGTACCAGACAGAGGCATGTTGGTCTGATCGGCTCAGGAGCAGGTGACGGGGATGTTGCTGCATCTATAGATTTGAGAAAAAAAGTCTTCCAGAGGAGGGGCACAATCTGGTGGTGGCGTACCTATATCTATGGAATCCTGCCATGTGGAAATTCTTTCCTACCTTACCAGATGGGAAACCAATGCTCAGTGCCCTATGTGCAAGCGGAAAGTAAGGCATGGCGAGGGCTAGAGTTTAATCATGTCACTAACCGAACCAAGCTGTTCAAAAGTTAAGATTGCTAAAATGCTAAGAAAATTGATAGAAGTAACATAGCAATGAACGATAACGCTAAGAAGCCTTCCTTCCTTTTTTCTCTCCTTCCTTTCTTCTCTCCCCCTCTTTCTTCCTTTCCTCCTCCTTTCTCACTGCCTTTCTATCTCCCTTCCTCCTTCCTTATTCCTTTCCATCCCTCCTTCCTTTTTTTCTCCCTTCTTCTCTTCCCGCCTCCCTTTCTTCCCTCTGTTCCTTCCTTCCTCTCCCCCTCCTTCCATACTTCATCCTTCATTTCTGCCTTTCCTCCCTCCCTCCATTCCTTCATTCCCTCTCTTCCTTCCTTCTCTCCCTCCTTCAGTCCCATTCTTCCTCCCTCTCATCCTCCCTTCCAACCCTCCTTCCCTTCCTCCCTCCCTCTGTCCCTTGCTTCCGCCCTCCCTCGCTCATTGTACCCTGACTGGAACTCATAGCATCATATGGGGTACTGATGCTGTAATTTGGGTTTGTAAACCTATGGTCAGGCTAGGACACTTAGCAGTAATAAGAAGGTTAAATTGATTCAATAATACGCTCTTTTATATCTGGTCTTAGACTGTGTCCATGTGATGCGCAGTAATACAGCACCATGTAGGAAGCCACGTCAGGTTTACAATGAATAATTTTTGGTTATGACAGGTGGAGCACAAGGATTTTAGTTGACTCACCGGTACTTACCGCAAAACTGCATGTTGATCACAATGCACTACGACCATAATATTAACCTGATTTTTAGGCATAGTCTGGAGGGCCATATTGCCTTTGATATGTCACAGATCAGGGATGTCAATAGACAGCCATAGTAGCCTTGTGGGACCTGGCATTATGGGCAGAAAAGCATAGAGGAGGGAGGAAACCATTGGAAAAAACATTTTCATATATGTTTATGTCTTTTTAGATAATACTTAAAATAATGAAAAAGAAAACTATGTGATATTTATAAGATACAAAATAATTGTGTTTGACAGGTTCGCTCTCCGGTTCCTCTCCGACTCTTCTCATATATACTTACCTGATAAATCTGACCTTTGGGGTTCTTCGCAAATAGTTTGCAATATCATAGTCTATCAATCATCCCATTTGGTTTATATTTGGAAAAACTAGCAGAAGTGATTCTCGTCGAGCTTGCAAAATGTTACTTCAATTTGTTGAATATTATTCCGTGTAGGATTTAGGTCAAGAGGGGTAACGCTAACTCCAAAGCACACAGAATGTGTCTGCAATAAAATTCCCTTCTTGAATAATTCATACAGAACAGCATAGGTGACTCTTCAAGCTTTTTGAATTAAATAGAATTGATTTCTCACTTTTTTTTATGTTCGGCCTCAGAAGCTTTTTTTTTCTTTTACTTTTACTTCTCCTTAACAAATAAAATATTGATTGGGCCTCATTGTACATATGTTTTATTTAAACTTTGACCTTTGTCAACTTGTTATGGCTTCGTGTGAAAATGCTGCAATATTTTTGACTCCGGGTAAATTGCCTTCTTCTATTGAAGGTAAGATTAAATAGAATGTTCTATATATATATATTACAACTGGTGGGGGATGGAAAAATAAAAGCAATCTCTTTGTGGGGGACTTTAAATGTGAACCTTGATTGGCCAACATATTAGTTAGTTCAGCAATGTGAAATTTCAATGGTTCCTCATGTTTGACCTTCGAGAGCCTCATATTTTAAAAAAAAAAAAAGTAGGAAAAAGCTAATGGCAATACTCTCGTAGGGCATTCTGAGCTAAAGAGCTTGTTGGGCAGGATAAAATAAAAACAGGGGCATACTGGCTTTAAAAATGTATAAAAAAGCAGTACTGACCTCATTCATTCCAACACTCTTTGGATCCCCGCTGATTTCACTTTCCTAGTCTTCCTAGTCTTTCGATACTCAAGTTCATTCATTCAGTCATTCAATGGGTGAAGTTGGAACTTGTCTCAGCCAGAGATTGGATATGTAGCATTTCCTATGGTCGAGAAGGATAAAAAAAAAAACACAGAGGACAAAGTGCAGAGCTTCACATAGGTTAAAGGGATACTCTGGTACTGAACAATTTATCCCCTATGCGTAGGAGATTGCTGAAATCCCCCACAATCTCCTGTCTGGTGCCCTGACTCTCCCTATGTAACGCTCTGTCTATGGAGCTGTCTTGACCTCCGCCAGAAGCGGTGGTTGACACGCTCCCTTCATATATCTCAATGGGAGAGCCGGAGATACAAGAGCGCTGTATCTCCATCTTTCTCACAGATATGCATAGAGGGGGTGTATAAAACAGAGGTCGACATGCCCCCTCACTGTATATCCATGGGAGAGCCGGAGATACATGAACGTGTCGACACAGCTCTTTGTATGAAGCGTTGGCCCCTCTGTGCCGTAAATTAGATCGCAGGGGCTCAAAGTGGTCAGACCCCCCACAATCAGACACTTATCCCCTATCCTGTAGATACAACATAAGTTGTTCAGTACTGTAGTACCACTTAATATTATCCAATAATGGATGGAGATCCACAAACACCCCTCTACCTCTGACTGCTGATCACCTAACATTGTTGTGTCAAGTTACAACAACTATAACAGCATACAATAAAAGCCCCAGATGGATCCTCATCCAGCTATAGGGAGCAGCTAGTACATATATACCACTCACTGAAACGGGTGTGGGGGGAGGGGTTGTAGTAAAATCCTATAGCAAGCAAACCAAAAATATATAACAATGCACCATGTTATCTGTCCATCCACCGATTAACGTCCAACCAATAACACATCTCAGGAAAGGTCCACCTTAAGTGAATGAAGGGATAATGTACATGCCCTGAAACTATTGGTTAGACATTAATAGAGAAGCCTTTGCATGCATTGATTTATTGGGGGACCCTGACGAGTATCAGAATGGCAGCATTAGTTGATCAGGCAGGGCAGGTAATTCCAGTTAACTATTTTTATTAGCAGTTTATTTATTTATTTTTATTTTTTTCAACCCAGCCTGCCTGCCTTTTATATTATATATTACCAGACAAGAGTAATCCAAAATTGGAGACTTACAATAAATAAAAGCTCCAAGGTATTCATTAAGGCCTCAGTAAATCATTGCAGATAACCAACAACAGGTTTCAGGGCTAGCTTAGTCCCTTCATCAGGTCCTTTAAAAGAGAGAGTCTCTTGTCTATTAGCTAATGGAGAACAGTAACAGCAAGCATCTCTCTCTTTTTGGAAGATTGGTTTCTTTGGGCTTCTTTTTTCCCTGTGGCTGTTTTCTTCAAAGGAAATGAACACTAGAAGCAGCAATATAAAAATCAACACAAGAATAGAAAAATTACTATTGGCACTTACCTATGTAAAAAAAAAATCACTTTATTTCATCCATATTAAAAAGTCTGCCACCTTCAGTACAGACAGAGGGCATCAGCCAAAGCTGAACACATTTTTAACATCTGGCTATGGCTGAACACGAAGAGTTAAAAACTCTTGTTGGGCTGGAGCTGCTGGGAGCTCACCTGTGTCGTCTGGGTGTGGTTCTCAGCTCTGCTACCTATCAGGAAGGTGTATCCCTGATCACCTGCCCATATAAGTTAGGAGCAGTGATAAGTTCATTGTCTGTGAAAGTTATACTTTAGCTGACACCTCCTGCTTACTGGATACCTGCTTATTTATTGATCTTTGGCTTTTCCCTTGATTCTTATCTTGCTCTGCATTCCTGTACTCTGCTATCTCCTGGTACCGACCTCGGATAGACTGACATTGATTTGACCGTCTGGGTGTCTTAGTGTATCTCTGTTAGTTTGTGTGCCTCTGACTCCTACTGTTTTTGTATTTCATTATTTTGACAACACTGCCCCAGCACTTAGCAGGGAGGGTTTGTCATCTGGGTTGTCGATCCGTCACTTAGGGTGGATAGGCAATAGGTAGGGACAGCTGTGGGTGAATTAGGGCTTCACTGTTCCCTGCCCATACTTGATAGCCTTCAGCTTCGGCTGATGCACTCTGTCTGTACTGCCAGGGGCAAGCTTTTAAATTCTGATTAAATAAAGTGATTTTTTTTTTAACATAGGTGAGTTCCAATAACAATTTTTCTATCTTTGTGTCAATGTTTGCACCACTATATCAAATTTTTGTTCAGATTTTTTTCCTGTGGATTTTTTTAGTGGTACCACAACATCTTTCTTCTCATTGTGCCTTGGTATATATATATATATATATATATATATATATATATATATATCAAGCTGCCAAGCGTTGTGTGTAAATTTTTTATTATTTCTTTACTATGGTGTTTTTTTATGGGATTGAACATGACCGACTACCCATCACTACCCAAGCGCATTGATGATCTTGGTATTTTTAGTAGGTACTTACCACTGCATACCAAAAATACCTTATGATACCTTCCTTTCTCAAGATGCTTTGACCAAGTCCTTACACTCGCCAATTTTTCCTGCTGCCAACATCCCTGATCACTTATATAGTTCATAAGGTTGAAAAAAGACCAGAGTCCATTAAGGTCAACCCATAACATTATTTTATCCCCACTGTGTTGATCCAAAAGAAAGCAAAAAAAAAAAAACTCATGAGGCCAATGTCAATTGCCCAATATGAGTAAAAAAAAAATCCTTCTGACTTCAAATATGGCATCAGAATTAATCCCTGGATCAACTGTCTGTCTCTATAAATATATTATCCATAACCTGTAATGTTATTACTCTCCAGAAATGTATCCAGGCCCTTCCTGATCACTTTTACAGAGTTCCCCATAACCACCTCCTCCGGGAGAAAATTCCACAGTCTCACTGCTCTTACAGTAAAGAACCCCATCTATGGTGGTGTAGAAACCTTCTTTCCTCTAGACATAGAGGATGCCCCCTTGTTATAGATACAGTCCTGAGTATAAATATGTCATGAGATAGATCTCTGTACTGCCCTCTGATATATTTATACATAGTTATTAGGTCACCTAACCCTTCTTTTTTCTAAACTAAATAACTAATTCTGATAATCTTTTTATGGTACTGTAGTCCTCCCATACCTCTTATTACTCTGGTTACACGTCTTTGAACTCTCTCCATCTCCACTATGTAAAAAGACAAGAAGCGCTCCATAGTGCATTAAAAGGGTAATATAACTAAGCCGATATTATCGGATGCGCTTACCCAATAGGTTGTGCAAAGTCAGGCACAACACTGTAAAAGGTATTCCTCAATGCAGCCAGTCCCACCACCGCAACGGTGTAGCAAATGTAGCAAAAACCTCCAAACTCCACAAGGACTTGAATCGGCGCAGAATGGATGAGGAACAAGAAGATCACTTGGAACAACACGTTTGGAACATTATTTGGAACAACACGTTTCGACGCCAGGACAGGCATCTTTTTCAAGTTCACAACTTGTAATGGTCACATAGACATATTTATACAAGCTTAAAACACAACTCAAGTAACTTACGGCGAGTGAATCCTCAAGACACGTCGGACAGGAAGTTGTCATCAGGGTCATGGCGCGTCAGAGGAAACACAAGATCAGGGTCACGGCGTATCAGAGGAAACACAAGATGAATGGACCGGAATGCATCCAAACAGTAAGTATCAATATATACATAAAAAATCATAAACTTAGAGGTCTACAGTGCATAAAAAAACATAAAACAAGCAATAAAACCTAAATGCATCAATTATGTTACATTTTCGATCGTCTCGTTTAAACCATCAGGATGAAGGCTTTTCAGTTTAAATATCCAGTAGGATTCCTTATTGATCAGTTTGCGAAAGCGATCTCTCTGATCTTCAGGGATCTCATCAATAATGATAAGTTTTAGAAGTTCCGGATTATTATTGTGTTTCAATGCAAAATGTCGGGATACACTATGCAGTGGATATCCCTTCCTGATGTTAAAGCGATGTGCGTTCATGCGGGACCGCACCGTCTGAACGGTGCGGCCCACATACTGTAATTGACACGGGCACTCTAATAGGTAAACCGCATAGTTTGTATCGCAGTTATAATTGCGTTTAATCTGAAAAGTTTCATTGGTAATATTAGATTTAAAATTAGAACACTTGTCCTGGAGAATATTGCATTTAAAATTAGATTAGATTAAAATTTGTGTTGCAATATTCTCCAGGACAAGTGTTCTAATTTTAAATCTAATATTACCAATGAAACTTTTCAGATTAAACGCAATTATAACTGCGATACAAACTATGGGGTTTACCTATTAGAGTGCCCGGGTCAATTACAGTATGTGGGCCGCACCGTTCAGACGGTGTGGTCCCGCATGAACGCACATCGCTTTAACATCAGGAAGGGATATCCACTGCATAGTGTATCCCGACATTTTGCATTGAAACACAATAATAGTCCGGAACTTCTAAAACTTATCATTATTGATGAGATCCCTGAAGATCAGAGAGATCGCTTTCACAAACTGATCAATAAGGAATCCTACTGGATATTTAAACTGAAAAGCCTTCATCCTGATGGTTTAAACGAGACGATCGAAAATGTAACATAATTGATGCATTTAGGTTTTATTGCTTGTTTTATGTTTTTTTATGCACTGTAGACCTCTAAGTTTATGATTTTTAATGTATATATTGATACTTACTGTTTGGATGCATTCCGGTCCATTCATCTTGTGTTTCCTCTGATACGCCGTGACCCTGATCTTGTGTTTCCTCTGACGCGCCATGACCCTGATGACAACTTCCGGTCCGACGTGTCTTGAGGATTCACTCGCCTTAAGTCACTTGAGTTGTGTTTTAAGCTTGTATAAATATGTCTATGTGACCATTACATGTTGTGAACTTGAAAAAGACGCCTGTCCTGGCATTGTTCCAAATAAATCGCCTAGTGATCTTCTTGTTCCTCATCCATTCTGCGCCGATTCAAGTCCTTGTGGAGTTTGGAGGTTTTTGCTCCATCTCCACTATATATTTCTTGTACACTGGTGCCCAGTACTGTACACAGTATTCTATGTGTGGTCTGACCAATACTGTACACAGTATTCCATGTGTGGTCTGACCAGTAATGTACACAGTATTCCATGTGTGGTCTGACCAGTAATGTACACAGTATTCTATGTGTGGTATGACTAGTACTGTACACAGTATTCCATTTGTGGTCTGACCAGTACTGTACACAGTATTCTATGTGTGGTCTGACCAATACTGTACACAGTATTCCATGTGTGGTCTGACCAGTAATGTACACAGTAATCCATGTGTGGTCTGACCAGTACTGTACACAGTATTCTATGTGTGGTCTGACTAGTACTGTACACAGTATTCCATTTGTGGTCTGACCAGTACTGTACACAGTATTCAATGTGTGGTCTCACCAGTAATGTACACAGTATTCCATGTGTGGTCTGACCCAGTGGCGTTGCGACCCGGGTGCGGGGGGTGCGGCCCGCACCGGGTGACACCAACCTAATGGGGTGACACCAAGACGCTCCGCAGCACCCCCCCACCCTCCCCTCCCCAGCTACACAGACACCCCCCTCATCTGTGCCCGACCGGCCTCCCATCCGTCAGCACCCCCGCCCTGCGCTGTGTGTGCGGTGCGCCCGTCCGTCAGCAAACCCCCTCTTTCTCCTTCACTGTGCGCCCGACCGTCATCACCCCCTCCCCCCTCCTCACCTTCACCAGTACTGTGCCCGTCCTCCGCTCCCACGTCTGCGCCGGCCTGACGTCACACCGCATGGCCGCGCAGGAGGACGTGAGTTACGTCACTCGCACGGCGCCCGGTGAGAAGGAGCGCTGCGCTGGATGGGTGAGTGTGTGTCTGTCTCTCTGTCTCTATCTATGCTTGTGTGTGACTGTGTGTATGTGACTGTGTGTGTTTGTGTGACTCTCTGAGTGTGTTTGTGTGACTCTGTGTGTGTGTGACTGTGTGACTCTGTGTGTGTGTCAGTCTGTCTGTGAGTGTGTGTCTCTCTGACTGTGTGTGTGTGTGTGTGTGTGTTTGTCTCTCTGTGTTGTATGTGTTTTTTTTTTTTTTGTGTGTGTGTGTGAGGGGGGGGGGGGGGGAGGGGGTATAACCAGCGATCTATTGTGGGGAAACTTTGACCCATTGTGGGGAACCTGCAAGGGAACCTGCGGCCTAATGTGGGGAAACTACTACCAAATGTGGGGAGTCTATGCTACCTAATGTGGGGAGTCTATGCTACCTAATGTGGGGAGTCTATGCTACCTAATGTGGGGAGTCTATGCTACCTAATGTGGGGAATCTGTGCTACCAAATGTGGGGAGTCTATGCTACCTTATGTGGGGAATCTGTGCTACCTAATGTGGGGAAATTGCTACCTAATGTGGGGTAACTGGTACCTACCTAATGTGGGGGAACTGGTACCAAATGTGGGGAATCTATGCTGCCTAATGTGGGGAATAGATGCTACCTAATGTGGGGAAACTGCGACCTACCTAATGTGGGGGCACTGCTGCCTACCTAATGCTCCCCCCCTGGCAGTAGCACCCTCATCATCCACCAGCAACACCCCCCCCCCCCAGCAGCACCTCCATCAAAATATCCTGAAGGTGGATGATGGAGGTGATCCTGCCGATGGATGATGGGGGTGATACTGCCAGGGGGGATGGCCAGTAGCACCCTCATCATCCTACAGCAACACCTCCCCAGTAGTAGCACCCCCATCATTCACTAGCAACACCACCAATACCCCCCTCCCGTGGTAATAGCATCAGCTAACGGATGTTGAGGGGTGTTACTTTGTTTGTGGTATTATATTCAGACGGTGCACTGTATGGCAACGTTATATTCAGAGGGCGCAGTGGGTGGTAGTATTATATTCAGAGGGCACAGTGGGTGGTAGTATTATATTCAGAGGGCGCAGTTTGTGGTAGTATTATTAGAGATGAGCGAACTTACAGTAAATTTGATTTGTCACGAACTTCTCGGCTCGGCAGTTGATGACTTATCCTGCGTAAATTAGTTCAGCTTTCAGGTGCTCCGGTGGGCTGGAAAAGGTGGATACATTCCTAGGAAAGAGTCTCCTAGGTCTGTATCCACCTTTTCCAGCCCACGGGAGCACCTGAAAGCTGAACTAATTTATGCAGGAAAAGTCATCAACTGCCGAGCAGAGAAGTTTGTGACGAGTTTAATTTACTGTAGTTTGCTCATCTCTAAGTATTATATTCAGAGGGTGCAGTGGGTGGTAGTATTATATTCAGAGGGTACAGTATGTGGCAGATTTATATTCAGAGGGTACAGTATGTGGCAGATTTATATTCAGAGGGTACAGTATGTGGCAGATTTATATTCAGAGGGTACAGTATGTGGCAGATTTAAATACAGTGCGTACAGTATGTGGCAGATTTATTTTCAGAGGGCGCAGTTTGTGGTAGTATTATATTCAGAGGGCGCAGTTTGTGGTAGTATTATATTCAGAGGGTATAGTGTGTGGCGGTATTATATTCAGGGGTACAGTATGTGGCAAATTTATATTCAGAGGGTACAGTATGTGTTGGTATTATATTCAGAATGTACAGTGTGTGGTAGTATTATATTCAGTGGGTATGGTGTATGGAAGGTTTATAATCAAAGAGTATAGTGTATAGTAGTATTATATTTAGAGGATACAGTGTCTGGCAGGTTTATAATAATAATTGTTTTCATATAGAGGATGAGAATGCGCTGACATAGTGAGGAGACGTCTGGGCGTCACATTCTGCAGACAGAAGTTTTAGCTGGACCAGGCGGTATGTACCATCTGAATTAGATAAGGAAAGACTATAGAGAAGACGTCACCTGTAGTCACTGATATCATTGTGTATTCTCCTCACTATGTCCCATCAGAGCTGTAGTCACTTGTCCGTTCTACAGTTAGGTCAGTGAAACTACAACTCCCAGCATAACCTCACCACTGCATAAAGGGGTACTCTACTGGAAAAACATTTTTTTAATCAGCTGGTGCTACAAAGTTAAACAGATTTGTAAATTACTTCTATTTAAAAATCTTAATCCTTCCAGTACTTATTAGCTGCTGTATAAGCGATTCACAGGAAGTTATTTTCTTTTTTAATTTATTTTCTGTCTGACCACAGTGCTCTGTGCTGACACCTCTGTCCATGTCAAGAACTGTCCATAGTAGGAGCAAATCCCCATAGCAAACCTATCCTGCTCTGGACAGTTCCTGACATGGACAGAGGTGTCAGCAAATAGCACTGTGGTCAGACTGGAAAGAACAACACAACTTCCTGTGGAGCATACACCAGCTTATAAGTACTGTAAGTATTAAGATTTTAAATAGAAGTAATTTAAAAATCTGCTTAACTTTCTGGCACCAGTTGATATAAAAGTAAACGTTTTCCAGTGGAGTACCCCTTTAAGTAATTCTGGGAGCTGTATATTTCAATGGTGAAAACTTCTTTAACACTTTCCTATTCTGTGGCAACTGGTATATCTGATTATTATACTGGAATTTCTCACAATGCGCTACAACAGTGGTGTCTGTCACAACAGGCTAAAAACTTTCTGGGGGGAGGGGGTAGGTATGGGGGTGACACCATTTTCTACCGCACCGGGTGACACCAACCCTAGCAACGCCACTGGTCTGACCAGTACTGTAGACAGTATTCCATGTGTGGTCTGACCAGTACTGTACACAGTATTCCATGTGTGGTCTGACCAGTACTGTAGACAGTATTCCATGTGTGGTCTGACCAGTACTGTACACAGTATTCTATGTGTGGTCTGACTAGTGATTTGTACAGCAGTAGGATTATTTCCTTGTCGTGGGCATATATGCCCTTATTGATGCCCCCCATGATTTTATTTGCCTTGGCAGCAGCTGCCCGACACTGGTCACTACAGCTAAATTTACTGTTAACTAAACTTTTAAATCCTTTTCCACGTCAGTCGTCCCCAATGTTTTACCTTTAAATACATAATCCCAGCCTGGATTTTTGCTCCTCATTTGCATTACCTTACATTTTTCACTTGACGCCTAATACATTCCCACCCCACCAAGCACGGACGACATTGTCACCAAATTATCATTGTTATTCCCTTCACCACTCCTTTTTTGGATGATCAGTGCATATATATATATATAGTGCTCTGGTCACATTGGCACTTTCTTCAGCTTGTTAAGGACGATTAACCTAATCTGTAGCATTATTCTTAAAAATAAACAAACAAAAAATAAAAACAAATATAAAAAAATTTCCATGTTTCATTTCCTAGAACTGAAATGTTATCAGTACGAAGATAATGCCGTCTAGACCGGACTAGAAAACCAGAGCCGGACGCATTGTTTAGGAGACACAATAAGCGCCCTAAACAGTTGTCATATTCTTCTACGACGACTGTAAAGCTATATTGACATTAAGTAGATGCAGTGAATCCTGGTTATTATTACGACAGCTGGATGGTGGCTGTTCTGGAATAATATGTATTACATTCTGTCTTTTCAGATTATTCGTAAGGAAACGTGACGGCTGAATACAATCGCGCTTATGTTTTCATCCCGTCTCCTGTTTACAGGAATATAATGCTCTGTCTACACCATTATGAAGCTTATCTAATAGCAGAACACTGCTATCCTCTGCAGTAACATTAGATTTGTATTACTCAAGTATTAAGTGTATTTGAATTAATATTTTATTTATTGATTGATTTATTAAATTTTTTATTGATTTATTTATATTTATCTATTTATTTATTATTATTTTTTTTTTTTTTTTTTTTTTTTTGCTGTCTCGGTTTCTAAAGATACAGAGTAGTCTTTTTTCAAGGAGTTATTTTAACAGATGGAATGTTTTTGGCAGATTGTGTTTGTATGTGCTTATTGATGTTTTAAGCTACTTTGATCCTTATTAATGTAGGAAATGGATATTATTTCACAAGATAATCCTTTAGTGGAGAAGAGGTAGCCCAGTGAACCCGATCTTGCTCAGAACTTTAGGGTAAAAGTGTCTGGCAGAACTTTCAATCTTTGCCAGGCTCGGCTTGCATGAGCCTGGCATTGGCACTATTTTATTAGCAGAAAGGATGAGGACAAGTGGCGTTTTGGTGTCTGAATGGATAAAGGAATTACTAGG
The DNA here is from genome assembly GCF_029499605.1 of Hyla sarda. Classification (NCBI taxonomy): domain Eukaryota; kingdom Metazoa; phylum Chordata; class Amphibia; order Anura; family Hylidae; genus Hyla; species Hyla sarda. The sequence continues at coordinate 371,025,264 of NC_079193.1, read as the reverse complement.
AACAGTGAGATGAAGTCAAGGTAGCCCAGCATACCTTGTAGCTAGCAGTAAGATCACATGACCCCAGGTTCGCCAATTATTGCTTGCATTATATAACATACAGCTTCCAGGCCAATCAGGAGACAGTAAAGGGGTTGGTTTAACCCCTTAAGGACACACCCCTTTTTCACCTTAAGGACTGAGCCCTTTTTCGCATTTCTGACCATCGTCGCTTTACGAATTAATAACTCGAAAACGCTTTTACCGAATATTCTGATTCTGAGATAGTTGTTTTGTGATATATTCTACTTTATTTTGGTGCTAAATTTTCGGCGTTACTTGCATCCTTTTTCGTGAAAAATCCCCAAATTTCATGAAAATTTTGAAAATGTAAAATTTTTTTTTACTTTGAAGCTCTCTACTTGTAAGGAAAATGGATATTCCAAACAAATTTAATTTTTATTCACAAATACAATATGTCCACTTTATGTTGGCATCATAAAATGGACATATTTTTGCTTTTTGAAAAATTTTGAGGGCTTCAAAGTAGAGCAGCAATTTTCAAAAATGTCATGAAAATTGCAAAATCTGAAGGGACAGATGTTACAGAACTACAACTCCCAGAAAGCCTGGGCAGTCTAGGCATGCTGAGAGTTGTAGTTTGGCAACATCTGGAGGGCTACCGTTTGGGCACCACTGTAACAGTGGTCTCCAAACTGTGACCCTCCAGATGTTGCAAAACTACAACTCCCAGCATGCCCAGACAGCCTTTGGCTGTCTGGGCATGCTGGGAGTTGCAGTTTGGCCTTCCTAGTGGTTGCCACAGTAAAGATCACTTTACTTTCCCTTTCATCCCCCCCCCCAACGTGGTTTCCCTACCTGAGCCAGGATCCAGCAGTCTCCAGCGACGATTCGGGGTCCCCAGGCATCTTCTCCTCCAGGTACCGGCCTCCATCTTCTTCCCCTGATCCCCTCGACATCCAGGGGTGGGCAGAATGGGGGGTTGCCATGGCAACCCACTGTCCTGCCCTGCCGTTGGTCAGAATCAGTTCTGACCAATGGCAGGGGATAGGAGGAGATCGCAGCACTGCGACCTCGCTCCTATCCCTCAGGATGATCAGGACTGTCCCTGACCTCTCTGATCATCCCTATTTTCTGGGTGATCAGGTCACCAGAGACCCGATCAGCCCGGAATAGCAGAAAATCGCATGTCTGAATTGACATGCGATTTTCTGCGATCGACGATATGGGGGGAGGGGGGGGTCTCAGGACCCCTCTCGGCGATGTGCCGGGATGCCTGCTGAATGATTTCAGCAGGCATTCCGGTACGGTCCCCAAGCGGCTAGCGGCGGGGACCGGAATTCCCACGGGCGTATGCATACGCCCCACGTCCTTATGGACTCGGGATGCAGGGCGTATGCATACGCCCGGTGTCCTTAAAAGGTTAAGAGGCTGAAAAAGCCCTATGCACTTCCATGTGGCCACAATCTTAGAGGTAGTGCACCATGGAACTACAGATTCCAACAAGCCTTCACAAATCCAACAGACCTGACAGTGACCTCCTGTCACCTGTATTTCTGTGTCAAGTGGTGCACTACAGATCCCAGTTGTATCACTCGCCTTTCTAGATGGTCTGTTCTATCATCTCTGTTTTTTCCCCTCTTCCCATCACTAGTGCTAAGAAGAAGGAAAGCATTAGCCATGAGGAGGAGTTGTATGAGGACAATCAGCTTTTAGACAGGGCAGCAGAACTTAAATGGGCACTCCGCTGCTAGACATCTTATTCCCTATCCAAAGGATAGTGGATAAGATGTCTATCAGCTGGGGTCCCACTGCTGGGGCCCCCCTCGATCTTCCGCAGCACCCGGTGCTCTAAACAAATGCGGATTCCTGCAGCAGTGGTCTTGATGTCATGGCCACACCCTCTTGTGATGTCACACCATATCCCATCCACTGATGTCTATGGGAGGGGTTGTGTCATCTGACACGCCCCCTCTCATAGACATGACTGGAGGCGGTGTGACGTGACATCACAAGGGGGAATGTCCCTGACATCACGATCACGTCCTCTGGCTCCAATCATTCTGAACAATATGTTCAGAATGCTGGAGCACCGGAGAACCCCTTCAAAAAAGCTTTTTTTAAAGTTTGGTTTAGCGATTTTCCGATAAAGTTTGTTTAGAAGAGAACCGGCAATGCATTTATAACATTGCCTCAGAGCTCTAAACTGCTGTCTAACACTGCTATATGCTTATGTAAGTAGTTTTAAAGTGGTTTTAATGCTCAGTTATGGTGACATGCGGTAACCATTGGTAACTAACAACTTCATTAATGCGCTGTTGGATATTGTTGGCTTATTAACAATAAAATAGAGATGCACAAATTATCCCCGGTTGTCAGTAGATACCTACATGTGTTAAAATACACACGGAGGTATCGGAAGACAGTGGCTTTTTCCAAGAGGACCTAGAATTCTTGGAACACGGAGGCAGCGTGTGATTGACCTGTTGTCCCTGCTCTATGATTGGCCAATCAGTCCCGCTATCAGTGAGGCTGGTAGCCCTAGCAATGGAACAATGCTCCCTACTGACATATATATATATATATATATATATATATATATATATAGTACAGGGGCATTGCTAGGTCTGCATAAGACCGGGGATTAGAGCCCATAGCCCAAGCCACGCCCCTAACCACACCCCAGTGACATCCCTAACCACACCCCAGTCTCTCCCCTAACCACGCCCCAGTCACACCCCTAACCAAGCCCTCATTCACACCCAATCGCGCGCAGTATACTAGTATACAAGGACAATTATCACCATACATACTACCACCATACTGTTAGTGACCATATCTAACCAAAACTAAGACCAATATTACCAATAATACTAGTACAAAAAAATAATAATTCTAAGCATCTCCAAACAAAGGTGCACACTGCTAGTTTTGTGTGTTACCAGTAGGAACAAATAACACCGCCATACAATGACCACCGCCACCATTACCACTGATGTCACGATGCCGGCTGGCAGAAGGTGGATCCTCTGTGCCAGAGAGGGATTGGCGTGGACCGTGCTAGTGGATCGGTTCTAAGTCACTACTGGTGTTCACCAGAGCCCGCCGCAAAGCGGGATGGTCTTGCTGCGGCGGTAGGGACCAGGTCGTATCCACTAGCAACGGCTCAACCTCTCTGACTGCTGAAGATAGGCGCGGTACAAGGGAGTAGACAGAAGCAAGGTCGGACGTAGCAGAAGGTCGGGGCAGGCAGCAAGGATCGTAGTCAGGGGCAACGGCAGGAGGTCTGGAACACAGGCTAGGAACACACAAGGAAACGCTTTCACTGGCACAATGGCAACAAGATCCGGCGAGGGAGTGCAGGGGAAGTGAGGTATACATAGGGAGTGCACAGGTGAACACACTGATTAGAACCACTGCGCCAATCAGCGGCGCAGTGGCCCTTTAAATCGCAGAGACCCGGCGCGCGCGCGCCCTAGGGAGCGGGGCCACGCGCGCCGGGACAGGACCGACGGAGAGCGAGTCAGGTACGGGAGCCAGGGTGCGCATCGCGATCGGGCGCCACCCGCATCGCGAATCGCATCCCGGCTGGAGGCAGGATCGCAGCGCACCGGGTCAGTGGATCTGACCGGAGCGCTGCAATAGCGAGAGTGTAGCGAGCGCTCCGGGGAGGAGCGGGGACCCGGAGCGCTCGGCGTAACAGTACCCCCCCCCCTTGGGTCTCCCCCTCTTCTTGAAGCCTGAGAACCTGAGGACCAGACTTTTGTCTAGGATATTGTCCTCAGGTTCCCAGGATCTCTCTTCAGGACCACAGCCCTCCCAATCGACCAAAAAAAAGGTTTTCCCTCTGACCTTCTTGGAGGCCAGTATCTCCTTTACGGAGAAGATGTCCGAGGAGCCGGAAACAGGAGTGGGAGAAACAAGTTTGGGAGAGAAACGGTTGATGATGAGTGGTTTAAGAAGAGAAACGTGAAAGGCATTAGGAATACGAAGAGAAGGAGGAAGAAGAAGTTTGTAAGAGACAGGATTAATCTGGCACAAAATTTTGAAAGGACCAAGATAGCGTGGTCCCAATTTGTAGCTGGGAACACGGAAGCGGACATATTTAGCGGAGAGCCATACCTTGTCTCCGGGAGAAAAAATGGGGGGAGCTCTTCTTTTCTTATCAGCAAACTTCTTCATGCGTGATGAAGCCTGTAAGAGAGAATTTTGGGTCTCTTTCCATATGGTGGAAAGATCACGAGTTATTTCATCCACAGCGGGCAAACCAGAGGGCAAGGGAGTAGGGAGGGGGGGGGGGAAGAGGGTGACGGCCGTACACCACGAAAAATGGGGATTTGGAAGAAGACTCAGAGACTCTGAAGTTATACGAGAATTCGGCCCATGGTAGAAGATCTGCCCAGTCATCCTGGCGGGAGGAAACAAAATGCCGTAAATAATCACCCAGGACCTGGTTAACTCTTTCTACTTGCCCATTGGACTGAGGATGATAAGCAGAAGAAAAGTTTAATTTAATCTTGAGTTGTTTACAGAGAGCCCTCCAGAATTTTGACACGAATTGGACGCCTCTATCCGAGACGATCTGCGTGGGCAACCCGTGAAGACGAAAAATGTGTACAAAAAATTGTTTTGCCAACTGAGGCGCTGAAGGAAGACCAGGAAGAGGAATAAAATGTGCCATCTTGGAAAATCGATCAACGACCACCCAAACAACAGTGTTGCCATGGGATGGAGGTAAGTCTGTAATAAAGTCCATACCAATCAGAGACCAAGGCTGTTCGGGGACAGGCAGAGGATGAAGAAGACCAGCGGGCTTCTGGCGAGGAGTCTTATCCCGGGCACAGACAGTGCAGGCCCGCACAAAATCAACAACATCCGTCTCCAGAGTCGGCCACCAATAGAAACGAGAGATGAGTTGCACGGATTTCTTGATGCCCGCATGGCCTGCGAGATGGGAGGAGTGACCCCATTTGAGGATTCCGAGGCGTTGGCGTGGAGAGACAAAGGTCTTCCCTGGAGGAGTTTGCCTGATGGAGGCTGGAGAAGTGGAGATCAGGCAGTCAGGAGGAATGATGTGTTGCGGAGAGAGCTCTACTTCCGAGGCGTCCGAGGAACGAGAGAGAGCATCGGCCCTAATGTTCTTATCGGCAGGGCGAAAGTGAATTTCAAAATTAAACCGGGCAAAGAACAGAGACCACCTGGCCTGGCGAGGATTCAGCCGTTGGGCAGACTGGAGATAGGAGAGATTCTTGTGATCGGTGTAAATAATAACTGGAAATTTTGATCCCTCCAGCAGATGCCTCCATTCCTGAAGTGCTAATTTAATGGTCAGTATTTCTTGATCCCCAATGGAGTAGTTCCTCTCCGCCGGAGAAAAGGTCCTAGAAAAAAAACCACAAGTAACAGCATGCCCGGAAGAATTTTTTTGTAGAAGAACCGCTCCAGCTCCTACTGAGGAGGCATCAACCTCCAATAGGAAGGGTTTAGATGGGTCAGGTCTGGAGAGCACGGGAGCAGAAGAAAAGGCAGCCTTGAGCCGTTTAAAGGCGTCTTCCGCTTGAGGAGGCCATGACTTAGGATTGGCATTCTTTTTGGTTAAAGCCACGATAGGGGCCACAATGGTGGAAAAATGAGGAATAAATTGTCTGTAATAATTGGCGAACCCCAAAAAACGTTGGATAGCACGGAGTCCGGAGGGGCGTGGCCAATCTAAGACGGCAGAGAGTTTGTCTGGATCCATTTGTAGTCCCTGGCCAGAGACCAAGTATCCTAGGAAAGGAAGAGATTGACATTCAAACAGACATTTCTCCATCTTGGCATAAAGTTGATTGTCACGAAGTCTCTGAAGAACCATGCGGACATGTTGGCGGTGTTCTTCTAGGTTGGCAGAAAAAATCAGAATATCGTCCAGATACACAACAACACAGGAATATAAGAGATCACGAAAAATTTCATTAACAAAGTCTTGGAAGACGGCAGGGGCGTTGCACAGGCCAAAGGGCATGACCAGATACTCAAAGTGTCCATCTCTAGTGTTAAATGCCGTTTTCCATTCATCCCCCTCCCTGATGCGGATGAGATTATAAGCACCTCTTAAGTCCAGTTTGGTAAAGATGTGGGCACCTTGGAGGCGATCAAAGAGTTCAGAGATAAGAGGTAGAGGATAGCGGTTCTTTACCGTGATTTTACTAAGACCGCGGTAGTCAATGCAAGGACGTAGGGAGCCATCTTTTTTGGACACAAAGAAAAATCCAGCTCCGGCAGGAGAGGAGGATTTGCGGATAAAGCCCTTTTTTAAATTTTCCTGGATGTACTCAGACATAGCAAGAGTCTCTGGGGCGGACAGAGGATAAATTCTGCCCCGGGGTGGAGTAGTGCCCGGGAGGAGGTCAATAGGACAGTCATAAGGCCTGTGAGGAGGTAGAGTCTCAGCTTGTTTTTTGCAAAATACATCAGCAAAGTCCATATAGGCCTTAGGGAGACCGGTTACAGGGGGAACCACAGGGTCACGGCAGGGAGTACTGGGAACCGGTTTAAGGCAGTCCTTGAAACAAGAGGTACCCCAAGTCTTGATCTCCCCTGTGGACCAATCCAGGGTTGGGGAATGGTGTTGAAGCCAGGGTAGTCCAAGGAGAATTTCAGAAGTGCAATTGGGGAGGACCAAAAACTCAATTTTTTCGTGATGAGGTCCGATGCACATTAGGAGGGGCTCCGTGCGAAAACGTATGGTACAGTCCAATCTTTCATTGTTAACACAATTGATGTAGAGGGGTCTGGCGAGACTGGTCACCGGGATGTTGAACCTGTTGATGAGAGAGGCCAAGATAAAATTTCCTGCAGATCCGGAATCCAAGAAGGCCATAGTAGAGAAGGAGAAGGTAGAGGCAGATATCCGCACAGGCACAGTAAGACGTGGAGAAGCAGAGTTGACATCAAGGACTGTCTCACCTTTGTGCGGAGTCAGCGTACGTCTTTCCAGGCGGGGAGGACGGATAGGACAATCCTTCAGGAAGTGTTCGGTACCGGCACAGTACAGGCAGAGATTCTCCATGCGACGTCGTGTCCTCTCTTGAGGTGTCAGGCGAGACCGGTCAACTTGCATAGCCTCCACGGCGGGAGGCACAGGAACGGATTGCAGGGGACCAGAGGAGAGAGGAGCCGGGGAGAAAAAACGCCTCGTGCGAACAAAGTCCATATCCTGGCGGAGCTCCTGACGCCTTTCGGAAAAACGCATGTCAATGCGAGTGGCAAGATGAATGAGTTCATGTAGGTTAGCAGGGATTTCTCGTGCGGCCAGAACATCTTTAATGTTGCTGGATAGGCCTTTTTTAAAGGTCGCGCAGAGGGCCTCATTATTCCAGGATAGTTCTGAAGCAAGAGTACGGAATTGTACGGCGTACTCGCCAACGGAAGAATTACCCTGGACCAGGTTCAACAGGGCAGTCTCAGCAGAAGAGGCTCGGGCAGGTTCCTCAAAGACACTTCGAATTTCCGAGAAGAAGGAGTGTACGGAGGCAGTGACGGGGTCATTTCGGTCCCAGAGCGGTGTGGCCCATGACAGAGCTTTTCCAGACAGAAGGCTGACTACGAAAGCCACCTTAGACCTTTCAGTAGGAAACTGGTCCGACATCATCTCCAAGTGCAGGGAACATTGAGAAAGAAAGCCACGGCAAAATTTAGAGTCCCCATCAAATTTATCCGGCAAGGATAGTCGTAGGCCTGAAGCGGCCACTCGCTTCGGAGGAGGTGCAGGAGCTGGCGGAGGAGATGATTGCTGAAGCTGAGGTAGTAGCTGCTGTAGCATCACGGTCAGTTGAGACAGCTGGTGGCCTTGTTGCGCTATCTGTTGTGACTGCTGGGCGACCACCTTGGTGAGGTCGGCGACAACTGGCAGAGGAACTTCAGCGGGATCCATGGCCGGATCTACTGTCACGATGCCGGCTGGCAGAAGGTGGATCCTCTGTGCCAGAGAGGGATTGGCGTGGACCGTGCTAGTGGACCGGTTCTAAGTCACTACTGGTGTTCACCAGAGCCCGCCGCAAAGCGGGATGGTCTTGCTGCGGCGGTAGTGACCAGGTCGTATCCACTAGCAACGGCTCAACCTCTCTGACTGCTGAAGATAAGCGCAGTACAAGGGAGTAGACAAGAGCAAGGTCGGACGTAGCAGAAGGTCGGGGCAGGCAGCAAGGATCGTAGTCAGGGGCAACGGCAGGAGGTCTGGAACACAGGCTAGGAACACACAAGGAAACGCTTTCACTGGCACAATGGCAACAAGATCCGGCGAGGGAGTGCAGGGGAAGTGAGGTATACATAGGGAGTGCACAGGTGAACACACTGATTAGAACCACTGCGCCAATCAGCGGCGCAGTGGCCCTTTAAATCGCAGAGACCCGGCGCGCGCGCGCCCTAGGGAGCGGGGCCGCGCGCGCCGGGACAGGACCGACGGAGAGCGAGTCAGGTACGGGAGCCAGGGTGCGCATCGCGATCGGGCGCCACCCGCATCGCGAATCGCATCCCGGCTGGAGGCAGGATCGCAGCGCACCGGGTCAGTGGATCTGACCGGAGCGCTGCAATAGCGAGAGTGTAGCGAGCGCTCCGGGGAGGAGCGGGGACCCGGAGCGCTCGGCGTAACAACTGACTTATAAAACGATATTTGTTATTGAATAAAATAAACTATACAAAAGACCATGGGAAAGATTTATCAAAACCTGTCCAGAGAAAAAGTTGCTGAGTTGCCCATAGAAACCAATCAGATTGCTTCTTTCATTTTTCAGAGTCCTTTTCAAATTGGTTTCTATGGGCAACTCTGGACAGGCTTTGATAAATCTCCCCCATATTTCCAAATACATTCACCATACAGAGGTAGATACTATCTGTACACAGGATCTGTATACCATGTAAGTGATGATATACAGAACCATGTAAAGGTATATACCAGCTGTACCCGGGTTCTGTATACCATATAAGTGATTATATACAGGACCATGTAGAGGTATATACCAGCTGTACACGGGCTCTGTATACCATATACGTGATTATATACAGGATCATATAGAGGTAGTGGGCAGCAAAATCTACTAAAGGAAACCTGCAGCAGAAAATATGTACATGTGAATGTAGCCATAAAATCACATCTAGGGACTCACAGATGGTGTCTTTTCTGATCAGCGGCATCCTCTTTTCTTTTCTTCTCCATTCGGATCATGCCAACATGACGGCTTTTTCCAGCCAAAACTTCATATCTTTGGCATTTCAGGACAAACATGTTAGCATTTTTCCAGTGCCCTCCTCAACACAATCTCCCCATCTATAGGACTTCACACTATAAAACATGCCCCCTCGGTGTCCCGCTCAGTAAAAATGGGCACATAGGTAGCCAAGTAGTCAGGTATGTAGGTAGGTAACTAGCCAGGTACTTAGGTAGCCATTTTATTAGGTAAATAGGTAGGTAGTCAGGTATGTAGCTAGGCAGTTAGGTAGGCATGCAAGTAGATAAGTTAGGTAGCCCAGTATGACAGTAGGTGAGTGTTTCCCAATCAGGGTGCCTTCAGCTGTTGCAAAACTATAACTCTTAACATGCTCAAACAGCCTTTGGCTGTCTAGGCATGCTGGGAGTTGTAGTTTTGAAACACCTGGAGGCACCCTGGTTGTGATACACTGTCTTGGAAGGCTTCTAATTCAGCGTTCCCCAACTAATGTACCTCAAGCTGTTGCAAAACTGCAACTCTCAGTTTGCTCAAACAGCCTTTGACTGTCTGAGCATGCTGGGAGTTGTAGTTTTGCAACATCTGGAGGCACCCTGGTTGTGGAACACTGTCTTGGAAGCCTTTCAATGCAGTGTTTTTTTGCAACCAAGGTGCCTCTAGATGTTGCAAAACTACAACTCCCAGCAAGCCCAGTCCTACATCTACAGAGGGACATAAGATGGCGGTGGGGTCATGGTGTGGCCAACAACTCTACCCCACCTCTTCAAAATGTGGGTCAATGTGGACAGCATAGTTCCCCCACATTAGTTAGGCAGCATAGTTTCCCCACATTTGGTATGCATACAAAATGCCAACATCTATGTGTATGTTCCCATACCATGCAAAATTAAAAACATCAAAGAAAAACCAAGGTATTCTGGGACACAAAATTCAATCTTTATTGTTTAGGAAAAAGACATACATTTAAAAACATTTAAAAAAGGTCACAAATTACCAAGATGGTCCTACAAATACACAACCGGAGGTCCATAGAACAAGGGGTTAATCCCCAAGAATACCCATATATACAAATAGCTAAAAGAGCTTACTTTATAATAACAAAGTGTCCCAAATAGTGGCTGCACCCAGTAAGGTAGCAGCCCTATACATTTATACACACAGCAAGAGGTTGTTAACTTCACCTTCTAAGGACACACCAGGGCCTTCGTCACCCTCCGTTACATTAATTAGGCAGCATAGTTTCCCCACATTCGGTAGGCAGCATAGTTTCCCCACATTAGGTAGCAGTTTCCCCACATAAGGTAGCACAGTTTCCCAACATTAGGTAGCATAGTTTCCCCACATTAGGTAGAATAGTTTCCCCACATTAGGTAGCATAGCTTTCCCACATTAGGTAGCATGGTTTCCATACATTAGGTAGCATAGATTTCACACATCAGGTAGCATAGATTCCCCACATTAGGTAGCAGTTTCCCCACATTAGGAAGCAGTTTCCCTACATTAGAAAGCAGTTTTCCCACATTAGGAAGCACAGTTTCCCCACATTAGGAAGTGCAGTTTCCCCTCATTGGGTAGTGCAGTTTCCTCACATTAGGTAGTATAGTTTCCCCACATTAGGTAGCATAGTTTCTACACATTAGGTAGCAGTTTCCTCACATTAGGAAGCAGTTTCCCCACATTAAGAAGAATAGTTTTCTCACATTAGGAAGCATAGTTTCTCCACATTAGGTGGCACAGTTTCCCCACATTAGGTAACGCAGTTTCCCCACATTAGGTAGCGCAGTTTTCCCACATTAGGTAGTGTAGTTTCCCCACATTAGGTAGCACAGTTTCCCCACATTAGGGAGCATAGTTTTCCCACATTAGGTAGCATAGTTTCCCCACATTAGATAGCGGTTCCTCCACATTAGGTAGCAGTTTCCCCACATTAGGTAGCCGTTTCTCCTCATTAGGTAGCATAGTTCCCCCCAACACAGACAGACAGACACACACACACAGACACACACACCCTCACCTGGCAGTGCTTATTTTCTCCGGCGGGTCGTTGGAGGAACATCACTTGCGCAACGTCCCATGCCAGACTCCGGCCGGCAGGCTCACTGTCTTAAAGGGGTACTCCGGTGGTTAAGATTTTTGGCTATATTGCATCTTCTTTTAATGTTCATGTTTTTTGCAATTGACATGTATTATATGTTTGTGTAGCATGTGTCTTTTTTTTCTTACCTGTTTGTGGGCCAGGAGGTTCTGTAGTTCTGTGTTGGATCTCTGACTGTTGTCCACAGGTTAGGGTTAGGCTGTGGACAAGATGTCAGAGCTTTTTTCTTTCTCTGTTCTTTGTGAACTGCATGAGAGATAGGCCATGCCCCCTCATCTCACCCTCCAGGTGGTCACAGGTGTGCATGACAGCAATAGGCCACGCCCCCTCATCTCCCCCTCCAGGTGGTCACAGGTGTGCATGAGAGAGGCCACGCCCCCTCATCTCCCCCTCCAGGTGGTCACAGGTGTGCATGACAGCAATAGGCCACGCCCCCTCATCTCCCCCTCCAGGTGGTCACAGGTGTGCATGAGAGCAAGGAGCTCCTACACAGCCCCTCACCTCCCCCTCCCCCGTCTTGTGAGGACGTAGGTCTGCACTGAAAGAAGACAGAGAAGATGTATGTGAAGGGATAACAAGGTGCACAGGCTGGGGATGTAGGGGGAGATTTATCAAAACCTGTGCAGAGGAAAACTTGCCCAGTTGCCCATAGCAACCAATCAGATCACTACTTTCATTTTTAGGAAGGCCTTTGAAAAATTAAACAAGCGATCTGATTGGTTGCTATGGGCAACTGGGCAACTTTCCCTCTGCACAGGTTTTGATGAATCTCCCCCGTATAGACTGCAGGGGAATAAATCTCAGACTGGGGATGATTTCTGTGTGTGAAGGGCGAGGGGGGGGGGGGGGGGGTTGACTCCTGAATGACACATGCTGGGAGTTGTAGTCCCTGTTATGTGTGTGTATGCTAGTGTTTACAAACCAGTCTGCCTCCAGCTGTTGCAAAACTACAACTCCCAGCATTCCTGGACAGACTTTGGGCATGCTGGGAGTTGTAGTCTTGCAACAGCTGGAGCCACACTGATTGGGAAACACTGGCCTAGCCTATTCAGTATATTACAAACAAAGTGCATTGTTTTCCAACCAGGGTGTCTTCAGCTGTATCAAAACTAAAACTCCCAGCATGCTGGTAGTAGTAGTTTTGCAACACCTGGAGGCACCCTGGTTGGGAAACACTGGTGTATGCCCTATAGAGGTGTGGTGAACTACAACCCCCAGGAGACTACAGAGGCAGCATGCTGGTGTTATACCACAGACTGAAGACTCCTGAATGACACATGCTGGGAGTAGTAGTCCCTTCTGTGTGTGTATGCCAGTGTATCCTAACCAGGGCTGATTATATTAGTGTGCTGTGTATAAGGGGGCTGACCCGGGAAAATAGTAGGGGGTGGGTTGGAACAAACAAAACAAAAAAAAAAGGAACCGCCCCAAACCAAGCAAGGCATGTGGCATGCTGGGATTTGTAGTTTTAAGCTCAGCAAGAAACAGGAAATAGAAGCAAAGATAGGAAAACAAAGTGGGGGATAAAAAGACAACAAAGAACGGAAATAGAGTCTCCTAAACAACAAGAATAGAAATGAAACAAAAGAAATAGGGTAAGTCACCAATGGAAAAACACATTGACCTCCGGAGTACCCCTTTAAAGTGGCCGCTGTGCTACTTTGCCGCAGTGGTTTTAAATCAGTGAGCAGTGGCGGCTCCGAGACCCGGGACTATTGGGGTTACACCCGAGGCTATAGACCCATTAGCCCCCTGGCGAATGTCTCTCTGTCTCTCTCTCTCTGTTTGCAGGTACGCCCTGGGTTAAAGAGGACCCATGGCCAACCACCCCCCCCAAAAAAAAAGAAAGGGGTCATTAAAGGGGTACTCCAGTGCTCCAGTGTTCTGAGCATTTTGTTCAGAACACTTGGAGCTGGAGGCTGTGATTGTGGCCACGCCCCCTCGTGATGTCACACAATGCCCCCTCTATTCATGTCTATGGGAGGGGCGTGACGACCGACCGGATGGGGCGTGACGTGACTCCACGGGAGGGCGTAGCAGTGACATCATGACCACTGCTGCAGGAACCCGGTGTTTGTTTAGAGGGTTTGTTTAGGGACCCCCCCCGATCAGACATATTATCCCTTATCCTTTGGATAAGGGAAAAGATGTCTAGCAGCAGAGTATACCTTTAAATATCTTAGGGTGCCTTGATCACACACATTTTTACAATTTCTTAATACGTCCTCCCATTCCCCAGATATTTGGGTTTATAGTTTGTCTGAAAATTTAGGGTATCAGTCAGAAGGGACTTAGTTTTCATAATGGGAGTAACTATCAGGTAATGGGCGGGATTATACATTTATGGATTGTAAATTGTTTACATTGAGTGACATGTATGAATCATAACATAATAACATAGTTCATAAGGTTGAAAAAGACCAAAGTCCATCAAGTTCAACCTATAACCCTAATGAGTCCCTACTGAATTGATCCAGAGGAAGGAAAAAAAAAAAACTAAAACCCTAAAAATTCCTTCCCGACTCCAAATATGGCATCAAAATAAATCCCTGGATCAATGTTCTGTCCCTATAAATCTAGAATCCATAACCTGTAATGTTATTATTCTCGAAAAATGCATCCAGACCTCTTTTAAATTCTATTACAGAGTTCCCCATGACACCTCCTCCGGGAGAGAATTCCACAGTCTCACTGCTCTTACAGTAAAGAACCCCGTCTGCGCTGGTGTAGAATCCTTCTTTCCTCTAGATGTAGAGGATGCCCCCTTGTTATAGATACAGTCCTGGGTATAAATAGATCATGGGGAGATCTCTGTACGGCCCCCTGATATATTTATACATAGTTATTAGGTCGCCCCTAAACCTTCTTTTTTCTAATCTAAATAACCCTAATTCTGATAATCTTTCTGGGTACTGTAGTCCTCCCATTCCCCGTATTACTCTGGTTTCACGTCTTTGAACCCTCTTCAGCTCCACTATATCTTTCTTGTACACTGGTGCCCAGTACTGTACACAGTATTCTATGTGTGTTCTGACCAGTACTGTACACAGTATTCTATGTGTGGTCTGACCAGTACTGTACACAGTATTCCATGTGTGGTCTGACCAGTACTGTACACAGTATTCCATGTGTGGTCTGACCAGTACTGTACACAGTATTCTATGTGTGGTCTGACCAGTACTGGACACAGTATTCTATGTGTGGTCTGACCAGTACTGTACACAGTATTCTATGTGTGGTCTGCCCAGTACTGTACACAGTATTCTATGTGTGGTCTGCCCAGTACTGTACACAGTATTCTATGTGTGGTCTGACCAGTACTGTACACAGTATTCTATGTGTGGTCTGACCAGTACTGTACACAGTATTCCATGTGTGGTCTGACCAGTACTGTACACAGTATTCTATGTGTGGTCTGACCAGTACTGTACACAGTATTCTATGTGTGGTCTGACCAGTACTGTACACAGTATTCTATGTGTGGTCTGCCCAGTACTGTACACAGTATTCTATGTGTGGTCTGCCCAGTACTGTACACAGTATTCTATGTGTGGTCTGCCCAGTACTGTACACAGTATTCTATGTGTGGTCTGACCAGTACTGTACACAGTATTCTATGTGTGGTCTGACCAGTACTGTACACAGTATTCCATGTGTGGTCTGACCAGTACTGTACATATTATTCTATGTGTGGTCTGACCAGTACTGTACTTAGTATTCTATGTGTGGTCTGACCAGTATTGTACACAGTATTCCATGTGTGGTCTGACCAGTACTGTACACAGTATTCTATGTGTGGTCTGACTAGTGATTTGTACAGCGGTAGAATTCTTTCCTTGTCGTGGGCATCTATGCTCGTATTGATGTCCCCCATGATTTTATTTGCCTTGGCAGCAGCTGCCCGACACTGGTCACTACAGCTAAATTTACTGTTAACTAAGACTCCCAAGTCCTTTTCCACGTCAGCCGTTCCAAGTGTTCTCCCATTTAATACATAATCCCAGCCTGGATTTTTCTTCCCCATGTGCATTACCTTACATTTATCAGTGTTGAACCTCATCTGCCACTTCCCAGCCCAAACCTCCAACCTATCCAGATCCATTTGTAACAGTGCACTGTCCTCTATTGTGTTTACCGCTTTACAAAGTTTAGTATCATCTGCAAAGATTTCCACTTTACTATTCAACCAATTTACAAGGTGAATAATAAATATATTAAACAGAACAGGATCCAATACTGACCCCTGTGGTCCCCACTAGTAACAGTCACCCAATCAGAAAAAGTAACATTAATGACCACTCTGTTTCCTATCACTGAGCCAGTTACTTACCCACTTACACACATTCTCCCCCAGCCCAATCCCTCTCATTTTATGCACCAACCTTTTATGTGGAACCATAAAAAATACTTTGGAAAAATCCAGATATATGACATCCAGCGATTCCCCCTGGTCCAGTCTGGAGCTCACCTCCTCATAAAAGCTGATCAGGTTAGTCTGACAGGACCGATCCCTCATAAAGCCATGCTGATATGGTGTCATACATTTATTTTTATCAAGATCTTCCAAAATAGCATCTCTTAGGAAACCCTCAAACAATTTACATACAACAGAGGTTAAACTAACTGGTCTATAATTCCCCGGGGTCACCTTTTGTCCCCTTTTTAAATATTGGCACCACATTTGCCATGCACCAGTCCTGGGGAACAGTCCATGTTACTATAGAGTCCATGAAAATTAAAAATAGGGGTCTGTCTATTACATTACTTAATTCCTTTAGAACACAGGGGGGTGAATGCCATCTGGACCTGGCGATTTGTCTATTTTGACCCCACCCATCACCTGCATTCAAAGATGAAGTTAGAGGCATGCAAAGGAACAACACATTCAGCAAGTTTTCAGACCCTTTCATTTGTTCACATTTCATTCTGCACTCAATACCCCATAATAACAATTTAAAATAATGTTTTACTATTTTTGCTAATTTATTAACCCCTTAACAACACCTCAATTTTTCGTTTTTCACATTTTAATTTTCTCCTCCTTGCCTTTTAAAATCCATAACTCTTCCAATTTTTTATCAGTTTTCTATCTATAGGGCTTGTTGTTTGCAGAACTTATTGTACTTTGTAATGACATCATTTTATCACAAAATATATGGTGAAGCCAAAAAAAAAATATTTGTGGGGCAAAATAAAAAAAAATAAAAAAAAAGCCATTATGCAACTTTTAGGGAGTTGCATTTCTATGTAGTGCACTGTTTGGTAAAAATAACATATTGGGGGAGATTTAGCAAGACCTGTGCAGAGGAAAAGTTGCCCAGTTGCCCAGAGTGACCAATCAGATCGCTTCTTTCATTTTTAACAAGGTCTCTGAAAAATAAAAGAAGCGATCTAGTTGCTATGGGCAACTGATCAACTTTTCCTCTGCACAGGTTTTCATAAATCTCCCCAGTTATCTTTATTCTGTAGGTCCATACGATTACAATGATATCCAATTTATATAGATTTTCTTTATTTTGCTAGTGAAAAAAATATATATAACATTTTGTAAGAAAATTAGTAGGCTTCAAATCGTCATCTTCTGACCCCTATAACTTTTTTATTTTGCTGTATACGGGGCTATATAGGGCTTAATTTTTTTGTGCCCTGATCTTTAGTTTTTAACAGTACAATTTTTTTTGGGACTTTTTTTTTATCACTTTTTAAGATTTTTTTTTCTGCTATGTGAAGTGACCAAAAATGTGCAGTTCTAGACTTTGGTATTGTTTTTGTTTGCATCATTAAAGGGGTACTCCGGTGAAAAACTTTTTTTTTTATTTATTTTTTTAATCAGCTGGTGCCAGAAAGTTAAACAGATTTGTAAATTACTTCTATTAAAAAATCTTAATCCTTCCTGTACTTATTGGCTGCTGAATACTACAGTGGAAATTCTTTTCCGTTTGAAACACAGAGCTCTCTGCTGACATCATGAGCACAGTGCTGACATCTCTGTCCATTTTAGGAACTGTCCACGGTAAAAGGAAATCCCCATAGCAAACATATGCTGTTCTGGACAGTTCATAAAATGGACAGAGATGTCAGCAGAGAGCACTGTGCTCGTGATTCAGCAGGGAGCTCTGTGTTTCAAACGGAAAAGAATTTCCACTGTAGTATTCAGCAGCTAATAATTACAGGAAGGATTACGATTTTTTAATAGAAGTAATTAACATAGTTACATAGTTACATAGTTACATAGTTAGTACGGTCGAAAAAAGACATATGTCCATCAAGTTCAAACAGGGAATTAAGGGGTAGGGGTGTGGCGCGATATTGGGAAGGGATGAGATTTTATATTTCTTCATAAGCATTAATGTTATTTTGTTCCAGGAATGTATCTAATCCTGTTTTAAAGCTGTAAATTGTTCCAGCTGTGACCAGTTCCTGAGGTAGACTGTTCCATAAATTCACAGTCCTCAAGGTAAAGAAGGCGTGTCGCCCCTTGAGACTAAACTTTTTCTTCTCCAGACGGAGGGAGTGCCCCCTCGTCCTTTGGGGGGGTTTAACCTGGAACAGTTTTTCTCCATATTTTTTGTATGGGCCATTAATATACTTATATACGTTTATCATATCCCCCCTTAAACGTCTCTTCTCAAGACTAAACAATTGTAACTCCTTTAATCGCTCCTCATAGCTAAGATGTTCCATGCCCCATATTAGTTTAGTCGCGCGTCTCTGCACCCTTTCCAACTCCGCAGAGTCCCTTTTATGGACAGGTGCCCAAAACTGAACAGCATATTCCAGGTGAGGCCGTACCAATGATTTATAAAGGGGGAGTATTATGTCCCTGCCCCTCGAGTCCATGCCTCTTTTGATACATGACAATATCCTGCCGGTTTTGGAAGCAGCAGCCTGACATTGCATGCTATTCTGTAGTCTGTGATCTACAAGTACACCCAGATCCTTCTCTACCAGTGACTCTGTCAGTTTAATCCCCCCTAAGACATACGATGCATGCAGGTTATTAGTACCCAGATGCATAACTTTACATTTATCCACATTGAACCTCATTTGCCAAGTGGATGCCCAGACACTTAGTCTATCCAAGTCATCTTGTAACTTATGCACATCCTCTATAGACTGTACCGTGCTACAAAGCTTGGTGTCATCTGCAAAGATAGAAACAGAGCTGTTAATACCATCCTCTATATATACACAGCCCCCCTCTATATACACAGCCCCCCTCTATATACAGAGCTGTTAATGCCATCCTCTATATCATTGATAAATAAATTAAACAACAGCGGGCCCAGTACTGAACCTTGGGGTACACCACTAATAACCGGGGACCAATCAGAGTACGAATCATTGACCACCACTCTCTGGGTACGATCCATAGATTTGTAACAAATCTAACAAACTAGTGACTTTGTATCCAGCGACGGGAGGTACGGAAGTAGGCAGTGCCGAATTTCTCTATTTTGTTTCATTTACAAATCTGTTTAACTTTCTGGCACCAGTTGATTTTAAAAAAAAATTGTTTTTCTCCGGAGTACCCCTTTAATAGTGCAATTTAATTAACATTATAACTTAATAATTCGGACATTTATTTTATTTTTTTGCATTATTTTATTGATTCATATTTTTATTAGGGGGAGGGGTTATACACATTTATTACTTTTTTTTATAATTTATTTATTTTTTCACATTTATTTTAGTCTCTATAAGGGACTATAACATATAATCTTGCACAGCATTGATCAGTGTTATCTGCGCTCTGCTGCTTGAGCCTGCCAAAGGCTGGAGCCACAGAATAAAGATCGGATGGTGATTTCCCTGCGGTGGTCCCGATCACCCACAGCAACCAGCCGGCAGCAATGAGCTGATCAGCTTTGATCATCAGGATCTAAAGGGTTAATAGCCTCACAGGCTATTAGCTGTGGCCCCTGACTGATGATTCCAGATAAGGGCCATGCAGTATGGAGTTGGATGACATCACAATCCCACTCTTTAGCTCCCCCCCCCCCCCCATTCCCAGGACATACCCATATGTCCTGGGGAGGGAAGGGGTTAAATAAGAAAAGTTTTAATTTTGCATAAACATAATTATTCAGACCCTTTGCTGTGACAGTCGATATTTAGCTCTGGCTTCTCCCATTTTTCTTGAATATCTCAGATGTTTATCCACCTTGATTGGAGACACCTGTGGGAAATTAAGGTGACTGGACAGAATTTGGGGGGACGCAGCCCTGTCTATAAGACTTTCTGAATGTATTGTCAACCATTGACACATAGACCTAAAGGTTGGGTTCATACGTTGCTCAAAAAAATTAAGTGAACACTAAGATAACACATCCTAGATCTGAATGAATGAACTATTCATATGAAATACTTTTGTCTTTACATAGTTGAATGCGCTGACAACAAAATCACACAAAAATTATCAATGGAAATCAAATGTATCAACCCATGGAGGTCTGGATATGGAGTCACACTCAAAATCACAGTGGAAAACCCCACTACAGGCTGATCCAACTTTATGTAATGTCCTTAATACAAGTCACAATGAGGCTCAGTAGTGTGTGTGGCTTCTACGTGCCCGTATGACCTCCCTACAATGCATGGGCATGATCCTGATGAGGTGGGGGATGGTCTCCTGAGGGATGTCCTCCCAGACCGGGACTAAAGCATCCGCTAACTCCTGGAGAGTCTGTGGTGGATGGAGCGAGACGTCCCAGATGTGCTCAGTCGGATTCAGGGGATCGGGCGGCCAGTCCATAGCATCAATGCCTTCCTCTTATAGGAAATGCTGACACACTCCAGCCACATGAGGTCTAGCATTGTCTTGTATTAGGAGGAACCCAGGGCCAACCGCACCAGCATATGGTCTCACAAGGGTCTGAGGATCTCATCTCGGTACCTAATGGCAGTCAGGCTATCTCTGGCAAGCACATGGAGAGCTGTGCGTCCCCCCAAAGAAATGCCACCCCACACCATTACTGACCCACCACCAAACCGGTCATGTTGGAGGATGTTGCAAACAGCAAAATGTTCTCCACTGCATCTCCAGACTCGGTCATGTCTGTCACATGTGCTCAGTGTGAACCTGCTTTCATCTGTGAAGAGCACAGGGCGCCAGTGGTGAATTTGCCAATCTTGGTGTTCTCTGGCAAATGCCAAACATCCTGCACGGTGTTGGGCTGTAAGCACAACCCCCACCTGTGGACGTCGGGCTCTCATACAACCATCATGGAATCTGTTTCTGACTATTTGAGTGGACACATGCACATTTGTGGCCTGCTGGAGGTCATTTTGCAGGTCATCTTGCAGTGCTCCTCCTGCTCCTCCTTGTACAAAGGCAGAGGTAGCGGTCCTGCTGCTGGGTTGTTGCCCTCCTATGACCTCCTCCACATCTCCTGATGTACTGGCCTGGACACTATGCTGACAGACACAGCAAACCTTCTTGCCACAGCTCGCATTGATGTGCCATCCTGGATGAACTGCACTACCTTAACCACTTGTGTGGGTTGTATACTCCGTCTCATGCTACCACTAGAGTGAATGCACCGCCAACATTCAAAAGTGACCAAAACATCAGCCAGGAAGCATAGGAACTAATAAGTGGTCTGTGGTCACCATCTGCAGAACCACTCCTTTATTGGGCTTGTCTTGCTAATTGCCTAACATTTCCACCTGTTGTCAGTTCCATTTGCACAACAGAATGTGAAATTGATTGTCAATAAGTGTTGCTTCCTGAGTGGACAGTGTGATTTCACAGAAGTGTCATTGACTTTGAGTTACATTGTGTTGTTTAAGTGTCCTCTTTATTTTTCTGAGCAGTGTACTATGGGATTTCTGAGCAGAATTCCACTTTGGTTCCAATTCAGGTGCAGCAGGGTCTCATTGCTGTTAAAGGGATTCAGCTTCTGCATACACTACGGAATTTCTGCGGTGGAGCTTCCCGCCTCTGAAATATCTCCGCCGGAAGAATGATCTTGTTCATTATTTTGGCAGAATACCACATAGAATACATTGCCGTCTATGAGAATTGGGCATCGAGAGCTCAGTCTTAGCGCAGAGTGATTCAGTTGTTGCGGGCCATCTGCATAGTCTCCACAAGGAATATTTTTGGGCAGAGAGTCTGTAGTGTGAATCCGGTCTAAGGGCATAATACTATGGCATCATACAGCTACTGCAGGAATGTATGGGTAAGATTGATGCCAGAGACCAAAAATATTAAGGAATATTTCTAAGTGTCCCAGAAGTGTCCATGCATTAAATATCCCAAGCTGACATTTCACTTTGTCCACATTAGTTATAGAAACTTTATTCCAAATGCAAATGAAAGTGAAATGATTAGCTGAAATAATTCTGAATACATTAACTATTAATAGCGGATCGTTCCATCGTGAAATCATTGCGTGTTATGATCTTCAATTTGAAGGCATCAGAAAAAGATTCGGAAGTGAGATAATTTATGGATCTAATGGCTACAAAACCGAATGACAATTTGACTGTCTGTATGAGACGATGCTGAACTCTTTCACAACACTTAGAAAAAGTTCTAAACCTATACTGGCTTGCCTGTAAGGGATGTTATACATCAGATATGTGTCGGCCATTCCCACAAATTTTTGCAAGACTGGACTATCATCCAATCAGTATGGGGGCTTTCTGCCTCTCTCAACTACAGATATTAGGGGAAAGAATTATTAAATATAAAAGCAGCCCTGGCGCACAGCAAGAGATGGAAAAACACCAAATGACATGGTCACATTCTAGTGACTTCCATCTTGAGCAATTACGCCCACATTATAAAACCACAATTCACCAGTGGCTGCCAGCTATCTGAAATATTTGGATAATTTAAGTCCTGAACTTAAATAGGAGCCAATTCAACTATCACTATGTCTTAAGTCTACGGGAGGAGACTACATTACAGCACACACAGATGTTGGTGTTGGTTGCCTTCTAATCTAAACAGTGCTAACAGTGCTAACCACTGCGCGGCTGTGCTGTTATACCAGTATAGGTGTTATTATCCCCTTTGACGACATGTTTTTATTTTTTATTTTTTTTGGCCTCTTTGCATTCCAGCAGTCATAAGTGGCCCTTATAAGGGTCATAAGGGTGGTTGTATAGTACCAAAAGTTTGGACACATCTTTTGTACATTTTCAAAATTGGAGATTCATATTGTAGACAAGAAAACCCTAAAGGAACACTTATACAGTAAACAAAAAAAGTGCTAAACAAATCAGAATCTGTTTTATAATTTAGATTCTTCAGTAGCCCCCTCTTTTGCTTTAGTGACAGATTTTCTCTCAATCGGCAATATCTTTGCCTTGTCAAGATTTAATTTGTGCAATTTTTTTAGATAATTACTGTATTTTTCGCCGTATAAGACGCACTTTTTCTTCCCCAAAACTGGGGGGGGGAAAAGTCGGTGCATCTTATACGGCGAATACACCCCTATCGCGGCGGTCCCTGCGGCCATCAACGGCCGGGACCCGCGGCTAATACAGGACATCACCGATCGCGGTGATGCGCTGTGTTAACCCTTCAGATGCGGTGATCAAAGCTGACCGCCGCGTCTGAAGGGAAAGTGACACTAACCCGGCTGTTCAGTCGGGCTGTTCAGGACCCGGACAGCCCGACTGAATAGCCGGGTTAGTGCTTACAGGACACCGGGAGGGACCTTACCTGCCTCCTCGGTGTCTTCTCCGTTCAGGGATCCCCTGTATGCCGGCGCTCTCCTTCCTCGTCATCACGTCGTCGCGTACGTGCGTCGGCGTGCGTAACGACGTGATGGCGGCGACGGAGAGCGAGGATACCCGGCCGGCAGCAGAGAAGTTCCGGAGCAACGGGGACACGGTGACAGCGATGGAGCGACATCCAGGGCAGTGGTGACGGGTCCGGAGCGGCGGGGACACGTGAGAACTACCTCCTATGCAGCGGTCTTCAATCTGCGGACCTCCAGATGTTGCAAAACTACAACTCCCAGCATGCCCGGACAGCCAACGGCTGTCCGGGCATGCTGGGAGTTGTAGTTTTGCAACATCTGGAAGTCCGCAGGTTGAAGACCACTATTGGGTTCAAAATCTTTATTTTTTTAGATTTTGCCCCTAAAAATTGGGTGCGTCTTATACGCCGGTGCGTCCTATAGGGCGAAAAATACGGTAGTTGCAGTGAATGAATGAATACATTAATTAATTACTTGTGTTAGTATTAATTGATTAATAAATTGTGTTGTACAGAGGTAGGATTGGTGCACATTACTATACAGTATTTAGCCCTACTCAACTACTGTTCTGCTCCACTTCATGGCAAGAACCACTCAACTAAGAAAAAAGAAACCACAGTCCATCGACACTAGAGATGAGCGAACTGGATGACCGACCAGCCATAAGCACCGACAGGTTGGTGGTCTTGGCAATGGAGATGCTACCACGCAGAGCAGAGCAATTCCTCCATGGCTAATGTCTTGCTTCTTAAAGGTAGCTTACTGATTTAAATACACCATCGAGCAGGAGTGGATGCTCAGCCAGAGACCTGATTTGCTTGGTGTCCAAACACTGATCAGCCATGAACAGTTATAGATTGGTGGCCATGGCTACCATGCTAAGTATAAAAAGCTACCAGCACTCACGTTAATACCAGGATCTTTCTATACTTACCATGAATAATTTCTAGTATGTCTGTGAGCATCAGGACGTGTCAACTGAGTGCAGAGCTCCTACCCCACCATTATTGGCTTCCATGCTAACCAGAGTATTTTACAGAAACACAGTATACATAAGGTGTGTGGGGGTGGGGGTGGATCAATTTCATTCCCTTGGATTAAAGGCATCTTAAAGGAGTACTTTGTTTTGTAAAAACTTATCCCCTATCCTAAGGATAAGTGTCAGATCACAGGGTTCTGGCCAATGGGACCCCGTACAGGGCCCTGGCAGTCCACAGGAAGGGGGAGTGTTTGACCACTGCAAGAAGCAACGTCTGATGCTCCCTAAACTTTATGGGAGAGCGAGAGCGCTGCACTTGGCAATCTCAGGCTCTGCCATAGCGCTGCATTGAGGAGGGCTGGGGTGTCGTTCGTCGCTTCATGCGGTGGTTGACACACGCTATTTGGACAGAGAGCCGGGGCCCTGTATGGGAGATATCTGAAACGTATCCACTATCCTTAGTTTTTATTTGCCAGAGTACTCCTTTAACCTTTGAAGGACCTGTATGCCCTGGTCCCATTACTGGGGTTTAAAGCGTGTTCACGTGCTATCAGCACATACACGTAAAAAAAATACCAAAGTCCAAAATTGTGCATTTTTGGTCACTTAATATACCTTACATTTTTTTTTATAAAATGCGATCAAAAAGTCCCATTAAAACAAAAAATGGTACTGAAAAATACTTCAGACCACGGCGCGAAAAATTTGCCTTCATATAGACCCGCATGCGGAAAAATTAAAAAGTTCAAAAGATGACAATTTTAAACATACTAATTTTGGTGCATGTAGTTCTATTTTCTTTTACGTAGTAAAATACAATAAAACCTATATAAATTGGGTATCCTAGTAACCGTATGGACCTACAGAATAAAAATCAGGTGTCATTTTTACTGAAAAGTTCACTGTGTAGAAACGGAAGTCGTACAATTTGCTGAATTGCATTTTTTTTATTTAACCCCACAAATAAGTTTTTATTTGTTTCACTGTAGATTATGTTATAAAATAAGTGATGTCATTGCAAAGTACAATTGGTGACACAAAAAACAAGTCCTTATTTGGGTCTGTAGGTATTTAAAATTCAACGCATTAGGATTTTTAGAAGGTGAGGTGGAAAGAACAAGAGAGTGCAAAAACAAAAATTGGCCTTAAAGGGGTACTCTGCCCCTAGACATCTTATCCCCTATCCAAAGGATAGGGGATAAGATGTCAGATCGCCGGGGTCCCGCTGCTGGGGACCCCGGGGATCGCCGCTGCAGCACCCCGCTATCATTACTGCGCAGAGCGAGATCGCTCTGCACGTAATGACGGGCAATACAGGGGCCGGAGCATCGTTACGTCACGGCTCCACCCCTCGTGACGTCACGGCCTGCCCCCCGTGATGTTACGCCCCCTGCCATAGACTTGCATTAAGGGGACGGACCGTGATGTCATGAGGGGCGGAGCCATGAGATCACGCTGCTCCGGCCCCTGTATCGCCTGTCATTACGCACAGAGCGAACTCGCTCTGTGCAGTAATGATGGCGGGGTGCCGCAGCGGCGATCCCCGGGGTCCCCGCGGCGATCTGACATCTTATCCCCTATCCTTTGGATAGGGGATAAGATGCCAGGGGCGGAGTACCCCTTTAAAGGGGTACTGCACCCCTAGACATCTTATCCCCTATCTAAAGGATAGGGGATAAGATGTCTGATCGTGGGGGTCCCGCCGCTGGGGACCCCCGCAATATAGCATGCGGCACCCACCTGTTTCTGGTCCGGAAGCGCTGGAGTCCGGAACGGAAGTTTGTGATGTCATGACTCCGCCCCGTGTGATGTCACGCCCCGTCCCCTCAATGCAAGTCTATGGGAGGGGGCGTGACGGCCGTCACGCCCCCTCCCATAGACTTGCATTGAGGGGATGGGGCATGACGTCACATGGGGGTGGAGTCATGACATCACGAACTTCTGTGATCCCCCGCTATCGGACATCTTATCCCCTATCCTTTGGATAGGGGATAAGATGTCTAGGAATGCAATACCCCTTTAAGGTGAAAATGGGCCGAGTCCTTAAGGAGTTAAAACCAGCCCCTATAATAATAGTATTTATTCATTTTTGTTACAGTATATTGTTTTGCTATACAAAATGTAATGCAAAAACATAGACAGTTTTTCTATTGTAGAATTGGTTGGTGAAATTCAAATTAATTTGTTGTTTATTTAAAAAAATAAAAATGTTGACCTTTATTCTGAACACAGAAAATTGAGAAAAGGGAAATTGTGTTTCAGTCAAGGAGCGGATAATCCGAAGCTAGGGGAATTGTCGGAGACCTGTGGAATATATTCTTGGAAGACAATGAGTTTCTTCTGCCGGGATCCTCTGTCTGGGAAGTGTATTCTTACAACTCATAAAAGTTCAATCTTGTACAATGTAATAGGCTATATACTACAGACTGTAAACAAATAAAAGCACTAACTGGCAACTATTGCAGGTCCCTCGGTGACACACACAGAAATGTCACGTCACTTCTACAGGAGAGCCGAGTCTTAGCCAGAAATGAAATAAAAAATCAAACGCGTCTTCTCAAGGATACATTGACCATGAGCCCCAATGTATATTACCATGGGGGTCGGGAAATATAAATAATAAAAAAAAAAACATGAACAAATGTAGCAGGGTTGACTTTAGCATTTGGAGAAAAAAAAACAAAAAACGATTTGTAATATTAATATGTGCTATCATTAGTTTTTCACTGAACTATACATTTCTTATATCTTTATTTTTTTTACTTGTTAGAAAAGTAAAATACATGAAATTTTGAAATTAAATAAATATTTATAGGACTTATTTTGCCCCACGGCTTTGTATAACAACCAATAAGTTAAAGGCTTATTCCGGCTTTATACATCTTATACCCTTATGCCGCAGCCTGCAATCCATCTATACTTCACAGAACTTCCCGTACCTGCTGTAGCTAGTGTCGCATGCGTGAACTAGCAAACCATTACAGAACAGTCACGCTACAGTGAGAGGATCAACATGGCATGTCAGCCACTACGAGCCCACTGACCATCAACACCCAGGAGCAGGTAAGATCTACCCTGTGTATTACTTTGAATAAACACTGCTCAAAAAATTAAAAGGAACACTAAGATAACACATCCTAGATCTGAATGAATGAACTAATTGTATGAAATACTTTCGTCTTTACATGGTTGAATGTGCTGATAAGAAAATCACGCAACAAAATATCAATGGAAATGAAATGTATCAACCCATGGAGGTCTGGATATGGAGTCACACTCAAAATCACAGTGGAAAACCCCACTACAAGCTGATCCAACTTTATGTAATGTCCTTAAAACAAGTCACAATGAGGCCCAGTAGTGTGTGTGGCCTCCACGTGCCCGTATGACCTCCCTACAACGCCTGGGCATTCTCCTGATGAGGTGCGGATGGTCTCCTGAGGGATGTCCTCCCAGACCTGGAGTAAAGCATCCACCAACTCCTGGACAGTCTGTGGTGCAACGTGGCGTTGGTGGATGGAGCGAGACATGATGTCCCAGATGTGCTCAATCGGAAGGTCTGGGGAACGGGCGGCCAGTCCATAGCATCAATGCCTTCCTCTTGTAGGAACTGTTGACACACTCCACCCACATGACCTCTAGCATTGTCTTGCATTAGGAGGAACCCAGGGCCAACCGCACCAGCATATGGTCTCACAAGGGGTCTGAGGATCTCATCTCGGTAACTAATGGCAGTCAGGCTACCACTGGCAAGCACGTGGAGGGCTGTGCGGACCCCAAAAGAAATTCCACCCCACACCATTACTAACCCATCGCCAAACCGGTCATGCTGGAGGATGCTGCAGACAGCAGAATGTTTTCCACGGCATCTCCAGACTCTGTCACGTCTGTCACATGTGCTCAGTGTGAACCTGCTTTCATCTGTGAAGAGCACAGGGCGCCAGTGGCAAATTTGCCAATCTTGGTGTTCTCTGGCAAAAGCCAAACGTCCTGCACGGTGTTGGGCTGAAAGCACAACCCCACCTGTGGACGTTGGGCCCTCATACCACCCTCTTGGAGTCTGTTTCTGACTGTTTGAGTGGACACATGCACATTTGTGGCCTCCTGGAGGTCATTTTACAGTGCTCTAGCAGTGCTCTTCCTTGGAGCTACACCCATGGAGGCAGCAGTCCTGCTGCTGGGTTGTTGTCCTCCCCAAGGCCCCTTTCGCGTTTCCTGATGTACTGGCCTGTCTCCTGGTAGCGTCTCGATGCTCAGGACACTACGCTGACAGACACAGCAAACCTTCTTGCCACAGCTCGTATTGATGTTCCATCCTGGATGAGCTGCACTACCTGAGCCATTTGTACGGGTATTTGTAGACTCTGTCTCATGATAGAGTGAAAGCACCGCCAGCATTAAAAAGTGACCAAAACATCAGCCAGGAAGCATAGGAACTGAGAAGTGGTCTGTGGTCACCACCTGCAGAACCACTCCTTTATTGGGGGTGTCTTGCTAATTACTATCAATGACGACTCGACACAACATATCAATAGCTTTTAATCATCAAACCATAAACAACACTTAGGAAGCTAATTTTAACAATGTATTAAAGTCTTAAAAACCTTATAGCTGTCACGATGCCGGCTGGCAGGTAGTGGATCCTCTGTGCCAGAGAGGGATTGGCGTGGACCGTGCTAGTGGATCGGTTCTAAGTCACTACTGGTTTTCACCAGAGCCCGCCGCAAAGCGGGATTGTCTTGCTGCGGCGGTAGTGACCAGGTCGTATCCACTAGCAACGGCTCAACCTCTCTGGCTGCTGAAGATAGGCGCGGTACAAGGGAGTAGACAGAAGCAAAGTCGGACGTAGCAGAAGGTCGGGGCAGGAAGCAAGGTTCGTAGTCAGGGTGGATAGCAGAAGTTCTGGTACACAGGCTTTGGACACACAAAACGCTTTCACTAGGCACAAGGGCAACAAGATCCGGCAAGGGAGTGCATGGGAGGAGGTCAGATATAGTCAGGGACCAGGTGGAAGCCAATTAAGCTGATTGGGCCAGGCACCAATCATTGGTGCACTGGCCCTTTAAGTCTCAGGGAGCTGGCGCGCGCGCGCCCTAGAGAGCGGAGCCGCGCACGCCAGCACATGACAGCAGGGGACGGGAACGGGTAAGTGACCTGGGATGCGATTCGCGAGCGGGCGCGTCCCGCTGTGCGAATCGCATCCCCGACGGCCATGACAGTGCAGCGCTCCCGGTCAGCGGGACCGACCGGGGCGCTGCGGAGAGAGAGACGCCGTACGCGCTCCGGGGAGGAGCGGGGACCCGGAGCGCTAGGCGTAACAATAGCAACATAATATTCAAAAGCACCAGTTGCATAAATCAACAAAGTAGTACAATTCTCCAATGATGAACACCTGTATATCCCTACGTGTTTCACCGTTTATCTAATAACATACAGCGGTTCATCAGGGGATTTTCATATACAAGAAAGATAATACTATAAGATCAGGGATAATATAAACAATATAACAATATATGGAGCTGAATTTAGCAGAAAATGCTGACATTAAAGGGGTACTCTGAAAAACTTTTTTTTCTAAAATTAACTGGTGACAGAAAGTTAAACAGATATGTAAATTACTTCTATTAAAAAAATCGTAATCCTTCCTGTACTTATTAGCTGCTGAATACTACAGTGGAAATCATTTTCCGTTTAACCTCTTCAGGACACAGGGCGTATGGATACGCCCTGCATTCCGAGTCCTTAAGGACCGAGGGTGTATCCATACACCCGTGGGAAATCCGTCCCCACCGCTAGCCGGTTGGGGACCGGAGCCGGATGCCTGCTGAAATCATTCAGCAGGCACCCTGGCACATCTCCCAGGGGGGTCCTGAGACCCCCCCCATGTTGGCGATCGGAGAAAATCGCATGTCAATTCAGACATGCGATTTTCTCCAATTCCGGGCTGATCGGGTCTCTGGTGACCCGATCACCCGGAAAATAGGGCTGATCGGAGTTGTCAGCAACAGCCCCGATCAGCCTAAAGGATTGGAGTGAGATCGCAAAGCTGCAATCTACTCCTATCCCCTGCCATTACTCAGAACGGAGTTCTGACCAATGGCAGCGCAGTACAGGGGGTTGCCATGGCAACCCCCCGTTCTGCCCGCCCCTGGATGTCGAGGGGCTCTGGGAAGAAGATGGAGGCCGTACCTGCAGGAGAAGATGCCTGGAGACCTGGGATCTTCGCTGGAGCCTGCAGGATCCTGATCAGGTAGGGAATCGACAGTGTGGGGGGGGGGGGGGAATTGAAAGTGAAAGTAAATCGATCTTTACTGTGGCAACCACTAGGGGGGCCAAATTGCAACTCCCAGCATGCCCAGACAGCCAAAGGCTGTCTGGGCATGCTGGGAGTTGTAGTTTTGCAACATCTGGAGGGTCACAGTTTGGAGACCACTGTTACAGTGGTGCCCAAACAGTAGCCCTCCAGATGTTGCCAAACTACAACTCTCAGCATGCCTTGACTGCACAGGCATGCTGGGAGTTGTAGTTCTGTAACATCTGTCCCTTCAGATTTAGCAATTTTCATGACATTTTTGAAAATTGCTGCTCTACTTTGAAGCCCTCTAATTTTTTCAAAAAGCAAAAATATGTCCATTTTATGATGCCAACATAAAGTGGACGTATTGTATTTGTGAAGAAAAATAAAATTTATTGTGAATATCCATTTTCCTTACAATTAGAGAGCTTCAAAGTTAGAAAAATGCAAAATTTTCAAAATTTTCATGACATTTTGGGATTTTTCACCAAAAAAGGATGTAATTAACGCCGAAAGTTTACCACCAAAATAAAGTAGAATATGTCACGAAAAAACAATCTCAGAATCAGAATATTCGGTAAAAGCGTTTTCGCGTTATTAATTCGTAAAGTGACGGTGGTCAGAATTGCGAAAAAGGGCTCAGTCCTTAAGGTGAAAAAGGGCTGCATCCTTAAGGGGTTAAAACACAGAGCTGTCTGCTGACATCATGAGCACAGTGCTCTCTGCTGACATCTCTGTCCATTTTTAGGAACTGTCCAGGGTAAAAGGAAATCCCCATAGCGAACATATGCTGTTCTGGACAGTTCATAAAATGGACAGCAGAGGTCAGCAGAGAGCACTGTGGTCATGATGTCAGTAGAGAGCTCTGTGTTCCAAAAAGAAAATAATTTCCTCTGAAGTATTCAGCAGCTAATAAGTACAGGAAGGATTAAGATTTTTTAATAGAAGTAATTTACAAATCTGTTTAACTTTCTGGCACCAGTTGATAAAAAAAAAAAAAAAAAAGTTTTTCACCGGAGTACCCCTTTAACCCCTTAAGGACTCAGGGTTTTTCCGTTTTTGCACTTTCGTTTTTTCCTCCTTACCTTTTAAAAATCATAACCCTTTCAATTTTCCACCTAAAAATCCATATTATGGCTTATTTTTTGCGTCGCCAATTCTACTTTGCAGTGACATTAGTAATTTTACCCAAAAATGCACGGCGAAACGGAAAAAAAAATCATTGTGCGACAAAATCGAAAAAAAACGCCATTGTGTAACTTTTGGGGGCTTCCGTTTCTACGCAGTGCATATTTCGGTAAAAATTACACCTTATCATTATTCTGTAGGTCCATACGGTTAAAATGATACCCTACTTATATAGGTGATTTTGTCGGACTTCTGGAAAAAATCATAACTACATGCAGGAAAATGTATACGTTTAAAAATGTCATCTTCTGACCCCTATAACTTTTTTATTTTTCCATGTATGGGGCGGTATGAGCACTCATTTTTTGCGCCGTGATCTGAAGTTTTTATTGGTATGATTTTTGTTTTGATTGACTTTTTGATCACTTTTTATTCATTTTTTAATGTTATAAAAAGTTACCAAAATACGCTTTTTTGGACTTTGGAATTTTTTTGCGCGTAGGCCATTGACTGTACGGCTTAATTAATGATATATTTTTATAGTTCGGACATTTACGCACGCGGCGATACCACATATGTTTATTTTTATTTTTTTTTACACTGTTTTATTTTTTTTATGGGAAAAGGGGGGTGATTCAAACTTTTATTAGGGAAGGGGTTAAATGACCTTTATTAACACTTTTTTTTTACTTTTTTTTTGCAGTGTTATAGGTCCCATAGGGACCTATAACACTGCACACACTGATCTCTCATCCTGATCACAGGCGTGTATTAACACGCCTGTGATCAGCATTATCGGCGCTTGACTGCTCCTGCCTGGATCTCAGGCACGGAGCAGTCATTCGTCGATCGGACACCGGGGAGGCAGGTAAGAGCCCTCCCGGTGTCCGATCAGCTGTTCGGGACGCCGCGATTTCACCGCGGCGGTCCCGAACAGCCCGACTGAGCAGCCGGGATACTTTCAGTTTCACTTTAGAAGCGGCGGTCAGCTTTGACCGCCGCTTCTAAAGGGTTAATACCGCACATCGCCGCGATCGGCGATGTGTGGTATTAGCCGCGGGTCCCGGCCGTTGATTAGCGCCGGGACCCACGCTTCATATCGCGGGAGCCGGCGCAGGACGTAAATATACGTCCTGCGTCGTTAAGGGGTTAACAGTAGCTAGACAAACATAGCATAACATAAAGCAGATGGTGTGTCCCTAAATTAGGGCCTTGGAGTTTTGCTTGTAGTATAATCTGGCTGTGAATCCTGTGGCAAAAAAGAAATAGACAAACCACATAGAAAGCACAAAAATACAATTACAAAAGTATATCAGCACATAAAAAAAGATCTATCATGCAATACATTTAAAGCACGTGCTACATACACAGAGATCTAGCAACATAGAACACAAAAAGGAAATACCACATGCGAAAGTAAGAAGCGGAAGGAGTAGTTAACTAAATCATTAGTAAAATATCTAAAGAGATGTGTAAGTTCTCCCAATAACAGACAACACCGAACAACTGATATTAATAAACAGAAAAAAGGGGAAGCAAAAATAGATAATAAATAATTCCCCTACCAGAACACACCTGGTGAACCTCAGAGACTTCTCTATTGTTAAAACGGGGGCTTAAGGGGGGTATCATTTACCTTTGGATACTATGTAGGGTTATTAGATGATATTATCCTGGTATGAATCACTTTGTTCAGCACTAACCAGATATCTACAATGAGGTTATAATATAACTAACTAATCCCATATCTACAATGTTTGTATCTCCTACCTCAGCTAGATTGTATGAGGTATAAACCTTAAGGGGTACTCCGCCCCTAGACATCTTATGGATAGGGGATAAGATGTCAGATCGCCGGAGTCCCGCTGCTGGGGACCCCGGGGATCGCCTCTGCAGCACCCCGCTATCATTACTGCGCAGAGCGAGATCGCTCTGCACGTAATGACGGGCAATACAGGGGCTGGAACATCGTTACGTCACGGCTCCACCCCTCGTGACGTCACAGCCCGCCCCCGTCAATACAAGTCTATGGGAAGGGGGTGTGGCGGTCGTCACGCCCCCTGCCATAGACTTGCATTAAGGGGACATGTCATGAGGGGCGGAGCCATGACGTCACGCTGCTCCGGCCCCTGTATCGCCCGTCATTACGCACAGAGTGAACTCGCTCTGTGCAGTAATGATGGCGGGTGCCGCAGTGGCGATCCCCGGGGTCCCCAGCAGCGGGACCGCGGCGATCTAACATCTTATCCCCCATCCTTTGGATAGGGGATAAGATGCCAGGGGCAGAGTACCCCTTTAAGGGAATCAATTTTCCTCCAGTACATGTAAACATCCCTTATACGATAGTTTATGTTAGTGTCGAAGATGTATATCCCCACCTACAGTAAACTGAGGGTAATAGTATCAGGCTATATACTCTCTTGATATTTCACCAAATTATCAGTTTATCCACCATCACCATAGAAACAATTCCTTGCCAAGACTAGTTACGGATAATACTCTCCTTCTAGACTCCTCCTACTAATATACAGATAGCTTCATAAATAAGTCAAATCTGCAGATGGAAAAGAACAATACTACCAAGTATAAAACATCAAAAGGATATTCTGAAAAGATTTTATTCTACAGACATCCTAAAAAGCTTCAGCTCCTTACCCCTGATCCACAAAGACTCAAGATATACGACACCACAGCCGCCGGTCCGGGTTGTAGGTACTTACTAAACTGTCAGACGCGGTCTTTATTCCCCAATCCAGCAAGCATGGTTAGGACGCCACATGCGTCACTTCGGGTTTCGCGCAGCAGATCACATGATCGCTGCATTAGGAGTAATACAACAGATATCAGGTACACTACACTTAAATCATATATTGATTTTAAAGGTGTGCTCCTCTATTATGCCCAACGATATTATTCTGTCTATTACGACAGTCGCCTGTACTGTGCCAATATTAGGCTATTGACGTCACTACTGGTCTACGGAGGTAATGCCATAGCGTCTTGTTACTATGGTATCCACTGTTACTATGGTATCCACTGTTACCAAGAGCAGCAACATCAGTATCATTGGAGCACTGGATGACAAAGATTTTAGGTCTTGTATTCCACCCTGACATGAGTCCCCAAAGGGAAGTACACCACCACCTATTCAACCAGATTGATGCATACCACAGCAGTTCCCCTTCTCTGACAGACACTATGGGGGACATTTATCAAGGGGTTTAGTCAGGTTTTCTTTACTATAATTGTCGCAAAATTGTCGCAACTGCGACTACGTGTGTTTTTGTGCGACAATTTGCATGAAGAACAAGAAAAGCAAGAAAATTCAAACTTGCTTACGTAGTAAATTTTTCAAATTGGATTAGCTTTAGTCAGGTATTTATTAACTGCGACAGTCGCAGCTTCGCAATAAAATGTCGCAATGGCCGTAAAAATTGACTATATTTATTCCAGCTCCAACATGGAGCAGGAAAAACTACTGCCGCCCGGGCTCCGACATACTTTCTCCCCGCTACCCTCACTTCGCTACAGGGACACTGCAGTGATTTACATCCCCCCCTCACCTGCCAGCGCCACACAACTCCCATCTGTCTGCTAACTGTTGCAAGACTACAAGTCCCAGCACGCCCTTACAGTGAGGACACGCTGGGAGTTGTAGTCTTGTAGCAGCGGGAGCTGAGCGGCGCGGGCGGGAGATAAGGAGGGGGATATCAGTGTCCCCATCATTATTAAGTGAGGGTAGCGGGGAGGCAGTATGAGGAGCCCGGGCGGCTGCACTGTAATGTCAGCCCGGGCTCCTTATAACATATACCGGCGCCGCAGACTCCAAAATCCCCTGCTGTCATTTCACATTTCCCGCTGGGTCCTGTGATTGGCCAGGACCAGCAGCCAATCACAAGACCCGACCGGAACATTGACATAACATTAGGGGATATAGGAGTCAGTCAGGGGGGGTCCGTCAGCCCCCCCCCCCATGGCTTTCACCTCCGCTGGGCCTGTCCGTAACACCCAAAATGTGTGTGTGACTATGTATGTGTGACTCTGTGTGTGTGTGACTATGTATGTGTGACTCTGTGTGTGACTCTATGTGTGTGTGACTCTGTGTGTGTGTGACTATGTATGTGTGACTCTGTGTGTGACTCTGTGTGTGTGACTCTGTGTGTGTGTGACTATGTATGTGTGACTCTGTGTGTGACTCTATGTGTGTGTGACTCTGTGTGTGTGACTGTTTGACTTTGTGACTGTCTGTGTGTGTGTGTGTGTGTCTGTAAGTGTGTTGTGTGTCTCTCTGACTGTGTGTGTGTTTGTGTGTGTGTCTCTGTGTGTGTCTCTCTTTGCAGGACTACAACTCCCAGCATGCTTTTACTGTAAGGACATGCTCGGAGTTGTAGTCCTGCAGCTGGGGGGCAGGGGACAAGCTTGTCACTTGCCCACACATCCCCTGCACTACACAACTACAACTCCCAGCATGTCCTTACTGTAAGGGCATGCTGGAAGTTGTAGTTGTGCAGGGTGGGAGATGTGTGGGCAAGTGATAATAAATGTACTAACCCATTTTTTGTGTTTTTTTTTTCTCTTCTCATTTCAGATCCGTGTATCCTGTGGACTCCTTCGGATTCGGTGGACTACTTAGATGACCAGCGTTTTTCTTTGTTTGATTTTAATAAAATGGTTAACGAGGGCTTGTAGGGGAGTATTTTTTGTAATAATTTTTAAAACTTGTTGTGTTTGTTCCTTACTTTACTTGACAGGCTTAGTAGTGGAAGCTGTCTTATAGACGGAGACCATTACTAAGCCGGGATTAGCGTTAGCCACAAAAACAGCTAGCGCTAACCCCCAATTATTACCCCGGTACCCAACGCCACAGGGGTGCCGGGAAGAGCCGGTACCAACAGGCCTGGAGCGTCAAAAATGGCGCTCCTGGGCCTAGGCGGTAACAGGCTATCGTTGTTTAGGCTGGGGAGGGCCAGTAACAATGGTCCTCGCCCACCCTGGTAATGTCAGGCTGTTGCTGTTTGGTTGGTATTTGGTTGGCATTTGGTTGGCATAGGGGACCCTATGCATTAAAAAAAAAAAATAAATAAATATAAAAAAAAATGCATAGGGTGCCCCCTATTTTTATTTGCAGCCAAATACCAACCAAACAGTAACAGCCTGACGTTACCAGGGTGGGCGAGGACCATTGTTACTGGCACTCCCCAGCCTAAATAACCCCAGTCTTTTTTGACGCTCCGGGCCTGTTGGTACCGGCTCTTCCCGGCACCACTGTGGCCATGGGTACCGGGGTAATAATTGGGGATTAGCGCTAGCTGTTTTTGTGGCTAACGCTAAGCCCGGCTTAGTAATGGACTTCGTCTATAAGACAGCTTCCACTACTAATCCTGTCAAGTAAAGTTAGAAAAAAACACAACAGGTTTTAAAAAAAAAATATTACAAAAAAACACTCCCCCACAAGCCCTCGTTAACCATTTTATTAATATCGAGCAAAGAAAAACGCTGGTCATCGAAGTAGTCCACCGAATCTGAAGGAGTCCACAGGATACACGGATCTGAAATAAGAAGTAACAAAAAAAATAAATGAGTAAGTACATCTAGGTAGAAAAATCAGTGATAAAAAAATTTCATAAATATACACACACGTGTATATGTATATATATATATATATATATATATATATATATATATATATATATATATATAGGATAAATGCAGGCAGCACACCAATAATAGTGCTAAATCAAAGTGCTTTTATTCCAAGGAACAAGACAACGTTTCGGCGATCTCACACCGCCATTTTCAAGTGGTTTACAAGTGATATATGTGGGGTTTAAATACACTCCCCAATCAGTGACATCACAATCATTTACAAATCACATGACATTCTGACATGGAAATAAAGTGAAAAATTTCTCATATAATGCATAATTTATGCAATCCAAACAGTGTATTATACTGTGATAAACATATATTTTATGTCCAATCTTTAATATTCATAAAAAATAAGATAAACGTGCTATCTATGTAAGTGTCAAAAGTGACGTAGTGTAGTAATTAAAAACATTACCGGGTCAAGCAGTCCCGTCTCCACACTGACCTGCTAATAAGCGCGCCATATACCGCAAGCCCGAGTCTCACATGGGACGCCGGGACTTACTTCCGGTTTCCCGGAATTCAACCAATCACAGTGACAGCGTCCCGTAGTTATGGAAACCACTTGGACTATCAGTGGTTTCCATAACTACGGGACGCTGTCACTGTGATTGGTTGAATTCCGGGAAACCGGAAGTAAGTCCCGGCGTCCCATGTGAGACTTGTTTTGATCGGACTTTTTGATCACTTTTTATTCATTTTTTAATGGTAGAAAATGTGACCAAAAATGCGCATTTTTTGATTTTGGAATTTTTTTGCGCGTACGCCATTGACCGTGCGGTTTAATTAATGATATATTTTTATAGTTCGGACATTTACGCACGCGGCGATACCACATATGTTTATTTTTTTTTTTTTTTTTACACCGTTTTATTTTTTTTATGGGAAAAGTGGGGTGATTCAAACTTTTATTAGGGAAGGGGTTAAATGACCTTCATTAACACTTTTTAAAAAAAATTTTTTTTGCAGTGTTATAGGTCCCATAGGGACCTATAACACTGCACACACTGATCTTTACCATTGATCACTGGTTTCTCATAAGATCATGCATGGATCTCAGGCACGGAGCAGTCATTCGGCGATCGGACACCGAGGAGGCAGGTAAGGGCCCTCCCGGTGTCCTGTCAGCTGTTTGGGACGCCGCGATTTCACCGCGGCGGTCCCGAACAGCCCGACTGAGCAGCCGGGTCACTTTCACTTTCACTTTAGAAGCAGCGGTCAGCTTTGACTGCCGCTTCTAAAGGGTTAATACCGCACATTGCCGCGATTGTCGATGTGTGGTATTAGCTGCGGGTCCCGGCCGTTGATGAGCACCGGTGCGATATGATGCGGGATTGCGGCGCGATCACGCTTCATATCGCGGGAGCCAGTGCAGGATGTAAATATACGTCCTGCGTCGTTAAGGGGTTAAACAATACTACCACCACCCCTGCTATATGCTGGCTACTACTACACCAGTCAAAAACTGCCTACTGTTCTATCCACTGGCTACTATATATCACACCAGTCCACCACTGCCTGCTGTACTCTGGCAACTACAACAATTACTCTTTTATCCCCCACTGCCTGCTGTCCGCTGGATACTACTTTCACCACCAGTCCACCGCCCCCCCCTGCTGCTGATACAAGCTAGGCCTAAACATACACAAATCATGATCCCCAAAAATATTTTCTTTTAATACAAAAGCTATTTCTACTTCACTCTTTGGGACACCAATCCCGTTGTTACTCCAAAATGTGAGAATTTCCAGAATGCTCGCTCGGAAAAAGTTATTGCGTCTCTTAATACCTCTAGGTGCATTTTAACACCAACAGGCATCTACCAACAACCAGGGATACTTTATGCAGCTTTCTTATAGTGTAAAAAAGCAGACAACTTTGTTAAAATTGTTGACTTACATTTTATGACATTTTTGAATTATGTTCCATATGATTTTTCCCCTTTCCTACTTTAGTACTTTTGTTATGTTACAACATCAAGTAGTTTTGGTGAGAACTTGTGCTGACATTGTAATTACAGACTTCGCACCACATCACGGTGTCCTAGACCCTAAAGAGCAAATGTCTCAGTAGTTCAGGAAGAAACGAATAAAACAAACCATGGAAATGGCCGACCACTTTCTTCTATCGAGGGATTAGCCATCGCTGACAGCTCAACCGGGCTTCTGGGGGATTCACATTTCTAAATCATCCAAAAAATTAAGGACTAAAATATTACAAGAAACAATAAAGATGGAATTGTGGCCTGCCAAGGCTTCTCAGTGCCAAGAAATCTGTAAGATTCCCTCCTGCTCCTGACGGGTTTTGCAGGTTGTCAAATACAAAGCACAGGTGTGAACTAATGGCTGCAAATTGCCTTTTTGGAAAGTAAGACGCTGACTGCGAGATATTGTCTGGTATTAAAGTGAAAGGGGATGGTGACGGTATACAGCAGCGTAAAGTAGGGTAACACCAAATATAGAAGATGACAGCATGGACTGAATGGCTGCTCTGGGACCAGATATAGAATATATTGTCTTATAAAGATCTTTTTATTTTAAGGCAGTTCAACATCTATCTATCTATCTATCTATCTACAGTATCAATCTCTCTTCTATCTATCTATCTATCTATCTATCTATCCTTTTATCCAACTATCTATCTATCCTTTTATCCAACTATCTATCTATCTATCTATCTATCTATCTATCTATCTATCTATCTATCTATCTCATATCTTTCTATATATCTCTCTTATATCTATCTACCTATATATCCTTTTACCCAACTATTTATCTATCTCATATCTATCTAATTATTTTCTATCTATCTATCTATCCATCTATCTATCTATCATGTCATATCTATCTATCTTTTATATCAACTCATATCTATCTATCTCATATCTATCCTATATCTTTCTACACTGCTCAAAATAATAAAGTGAACACATAGGTAACACATCTTAGATCTGAATGAATGAACTAATCGTATGAAATACTTTCCTCTTTACATAGTTGAATGCGCTGACAACAAAATCACACAAAAATTATCAATGGGAATCAAATGTATCAACCCATGGAGGTCTGGATATGGAGTCACACTCAAAATCACAGTGGAAAACCAACTACAGTCTGAACCAACTTTATGTAATGTCCTTAAAACAAGTCACAATGAGGCTCAGTAGTGTGTGTGGCCTCCACGTGCCCGTATGACCTCCCTACAACGTCTTGGCATGAGTGTGATTGAGTGTGTAAGTGTTCCCTATATATATATATATATATATATATATATATATATATATATATATATATTTTTAGCAATGTATATCTATCTATCTATCTATCTATCTATCTAAAACAGAATTAATCCTTGCAGCATGCCCATAAAGTGCAAAAAGTGGGAATGTATTCCCCCATCAGGACAATATACAACGTTTCAGCAGCATCACGCCACCATTCTCAAGCATGAGCAGCGTGATGCTGCTGAAACTTTGTATATTGTCCTGATGGGTGAATGAATTTCCACTTTTTGCACTTCATGGGCGTGCTGCAAGGATTAAAGGAGTACTCCGGCGCGCACTTTCTTCCTTTTATCCCGTCCGGGCAGCAAAATAAAAGAAAACACACTTTCTCTTACCTGCCAACGAGCCCCCGGAGCTCCGGTACACTCCGGTTCAGGTGTTCGGTCCCCAGGCTGTATTCTTCTTACTTCCTGTTAGCCCGGCACGTCACACGGAGCTTCAGCCTGTCACCGGCCACAGCGATGTCCCGCCTCGGCCGGTGATAGGCTGAAGCTCTGTGTGACGTGCCGGGCTAACAGAAAGTAAGAAGAATTCAGCCCGGGGACCGAACACCTGTACTGGAGTGTACCGGAGCTCCGGGGGCTCGTTGGCAGGTAAGAGAAAGTGTGTTTTCTTTTATTTTGCAGCCCGGATGGGATAAAAGGAAAAAAGTGCGCGCCGGAGTACTCCTTTAATTCTGTTTTGGATTCCTCTTCATGGTCTGCGATTGGAACCGTGTTATATGCCTGCCTGCACCCCAAGATCTTTTGGATTTCCGTTTGGTGTGCTGCTTCTGCAACTTTGTGTGGACCTATCTATCTATTTATCTTCTATATATCTATTTATCAATTTACAGAAAAATGCAGATAAAAAATGGTTTTAGGCTTTATTCATCAAGTGAAAAATGCGACATTTCGACCGTCTCACACGGTCTTTGTCAATCAAGTAACAAGTGCACAAGTGGCTCTTTAAGTAGGCAGTGCTTATGTGACATCATCATGCATAATTATGCCTAAATTTACATTAAATATTCCAGTTACAATATAGAGTCATCACTCCCAGCGTTGGATATGAATATATTGTATACATGTGCATAATACAATATATAATCGAAAGAAAAAGTAACACTGAAACATGGTAACACACCAATTAATATTTAGTACAATCTTTATTTATCAAGAAAGAAAAGATCCTGTATACACACAGTGAACATATCACAAGGACATATTAAAACTAATTAAAATAGTGGCTCACAAGAGCCTACAGCACGACCCAGGGGCGGGGCCATGAACCCCATCACCTGAGATTGACACTCGACCTCTAGGCAATTTAATGTGTAAAAATATACTAACAGTGATGACTCCAGTCAAGTAGTATAACAATTGTATGGCTGCATGCACATCACGTTTCTGCAATACAGTTCCCGTATCAGTTTTTTGATGAAAAACGGATTCCACAAAATCTGACTAAACTGTATCCAAAAAATGTGTAAAAATGTCAACCTTTATAGGGTTTGAAAAATGATGTCCGGTTGGATCCGTATTTTAATAAAAAAACGTATACTTCCCCTGTCCCCACTCCTCTACGTTCTATGTATGGAGCACTTGCTCAATGCAATACAGCAAAATCCGAATATTAAGGGGCTCCAGACTACCTCGTGCCATTGCAAATGTTCTGCCTCCGCTAATGACCTTCTCCTTTTTCTATCCGCCCTCCTCACTACTTTACCATCTCTTCTTTCTACCATCCACACCTTTTCCCACCACAGCAACTACAAACTAAACCCATCAAAGAGCGAGGCCCTCAATGTCACTCTCCCTCCTTCCATTATTCAACACCTGCATGACTCCTTTCCATTCAAATGGTGTAGCAAATCGATCACATATCTAGGGATTCAGGTCCCTGCTACCCTCTCAGACACGTTTACTCTCAATTACCCCCCTCTCTTACACCTACTGAGGATAGACTTGGCCAGATGGGAGCGCAGGGATTTTTCATGGATAGGGAGGATCAATATACTGAAGATGAATATCCTACCCCGTCTCCTGTATTTATTCTCCACAATACCAGTTGTCCTCCCCCAATCCTTTTTCAGGGAGCTCTCTGCACTCCTATCTGGCTTTGTTTGGGCAAATAGACACCCGAGACTGGCACACAGGATCCTGGTCAGACGCAGATTGAATGGAGGCCTGGGCATGCCTGACTGCCTCTTTTATCACATTTCTGCGGTTCTGG
Organism: Hyla sarda; assembly: GCF_029499605.1. Classification (NCBI taxonomy): domain Eukaryota; kingdom Metazoa; phylum Chordata; class Amphibia; order Anura; family Hylidae; genus Hyla; species Hyla sarda. Next base: position 370,982,698 of record NC_079193.1, on the reverse strand, counting down.
CCAGGACCCTGGACTGTTACTCACCCTCCACTGCCAAACTATGGATAGGTCTTGAACGTGATGCCTCTGAATTAGACCCCAAAACACTTATGTGGCTACCTGATGGTAAGCTCACAAAACGGTCTCTCACTGCTTTGCCACCGGTCCTAGCGAGTATGGCTCATATCCGTAGTGTTTTCCTGGCCTCCATGGCCCTTTTCACTCCCGATGGCCCACTTACCCCTATATTTGGCAACTCATCCCTTCCGCCCGCCCTTTCCACCTCCCTCTTTCTTGGGCTTTCTGAATCAGAGTCCCCCACTTTCTCTAGTCTCCTTGCATCAACATCTTTGAGACCACTTCACGACATCTTGGGAGGGGCTCCAGCTTCCTTTCTTAATGTCTTTCAATATTCTCAGCTTAGTCACTTTTATGTACAGGCCAGGGACACACTTAAATTACACCGCCCCCTTTCCACCTTCGAGAAATTGTGTATTTCAGATTCTCGGACGTTCCGTCCAATTAGCTCCATCTATGCCCTTCTTCTTGATATGCTTCGGACTGATCCACTACCTTTTTGGATCAGTTGGGAGAGGGAATTAGCCACAGCATTCGATGATGAAGAGTGGGAGAAAGCATTCCAACTTTGCCATAAGTTGTCGATTTCCTGCAGGGCACAGGAAACTAATTACAAAATTCTAACAAGATCGTACCGGGTACCAACCCTTTTATCCAAATTTTACCCAGGTGTTTCTGATGCCTGTTGGAGATGTGGTGAGCCAGGAGGGTCAATGTCCCATATATGGTTATTATGCCCGAAACTGACTCCTTTTTGGTCCCAAGCACTGGATGTAATTCACCAATTGACGTCTCTCCGTTTACCTGTGTCCCCAGGCCCCCTTCTTCTCTCCATGCTCTCACCCTCTTTGCCAAAGTGGTCCGCCCGACTAGTTAGCTTTATGCTTCTGGCAGCTCGTACGATCATCCCCCGATTGTGGAAATCTTCCTCTGCTCCCACATTCACTTCTTGGCTCCAGGAACTCTCCCATCTACATAGGATGGAGGAGTTGCTGGCAGACTCCAGAGGGCAAGTGGAGTGACACTATCTCATATGGGGACCGTGGATATCCTTTCCCTCTCTGACACATACAGAACTCTCCACTTGAACTCTCAAGAAATGTCTACTGACTGATGCCTTGAGCGTGTGCCCTTACATATGATTTCAGTCTGTCCAATGTTGGGGTTCTCGCCAGTGCACCGTGCTGAAAGGTTAGTCCTCTTTATTGTCTCTCTCTCTCTCTCTCTCTGCCTGTGTTTTTCTGTCTCCTTCCAACTCCTCCTGTCTTCCTTCCGGTCTACCTGGGAGCCTTCTCCCTTTCTCATTTATTCTTGCTCTTCTCTTTTTCTTGTAGGAACACTTGTGCCAGACTAGGTGCTGATATTTTATTGTCTGCCATGTATGCCTAAGTGTTTATTGTTGTCATGTTGGAGTCCTAAAAGACTAGTGTTACTGCTCCTAATATGACTTGTTTGCCATACTGTCACGATTCGGCTTACAGGTTGTGGATCCACTGTGTCAGCGAGGGATTGGTGTGGACCGTGCTGGTGGACCGGTTCTAAGAGGCTACTGGTGTTCACCAGAGCCCGCCGCAAAGCGGGATGGTCTTGCTGCGGCAGTAGCAACCAGGTCGTATCCACTAGCAACGGCTCAACCTCGCTGACTGCTGAGAAGGCGTGGGACAGAAGGACTAGGCAGAGGCAATGTCAGACGTAGCAGAAGGTCGGGGCAGGCGGCAAGGTTCGTAGTCAAGATGGATAGCAGGAGTTCAGGTAACACAGGCTTTGGACAACACTAAACGCTTTCACTGGCACAAGGCAACAAGATCCGGCAAGGGAGTGCAGGGGAAGTGATGTGATATAGCCAGGGAGCAGGTGGAAGCCAATTAAGCTAATTGGGCCAGGCACCAATCATTGGTGCACTGGCCCTTTAAATCTCAGAGAGCTGGCGCGCACGCCCTAGAGAGCGGAGCCGCGCGCGCCAGCACATGACAGCCGGGGACCGGGACGGGTAAGTGACTTGGGATGCGATTTGCGAGCGGGCGCGTCCCGCTGTGCGAATCGCATCCCCGCCGGCAATGTCAGTGCAGCGCTCCCGGTCAGCGGGTCTGACCGGGGAGCTGCAGGGAGAGAGACGCCGTGAGCGCTCCGGGGAGGAGCAGGGACCCGGAGCGCTCGGCGTAACAGTACCCCCCCTTAGGTCTCCCCCTTTCTTTGTCCGGCAACTGCTTCCCATGGGATGAGGACACCGGGAGTGATTGAAGGGTTTCCTCAAAGGCAGGCCGTACAGCAGGAGTGGGAATGGGGAGGGAGGGCAGGGGTGAAACATGGCACGGAACAGGGTGTCACCAGGACGGGGGCCATGAGGAGTCAAGGCACAGTCCAGATAAGCCTTGGGGGGACCAGGTGTACGAGGAGGCACTGAGGCTTGCCTGACGGGACTGGGAGGGGGGGAGAGGCATCTCTTATGGCAAGCAGAGTCCCAGTTCTTGATCTCCCCGGTGGTCCAGTCAAGGGTGGGAGAATGAAGCTGGAGCCATGACAGACCGAGGAGGACCTCAGAGGTGCAGTTGGGAAGCACAAAAAATTCAATACTTTCGTGGTGGGGTCCAATGCACATTAAGAGGGGTTTTGTGCGGTAACGCACGGTGCAATCCAATCTAACTCCGTTGACCGCGGAAATGTAGAGCGGCTTGGCGAGACGGGTCACCGGGATGCAGAATTTATTCACCAAAGAATCCAAAATGAAATTCCCAGAGGCACCAGAGTCCAAGCAGGCCACGGCTGAGAGGGAGGAGTTGGCTGAAGGAGAAATCCGCACGGGCACCGTGAGACGTGGAGAAGCAGACTTTGAACCAAGAGACGCCACACCCACGTGAGCTGGGTGCGTGCGTTTCCCAGACGTGGAGGACGAATAGGGCAATCCACCAAGAAATGCTCGGTACTGGCACAGTACAGACAAAGATTTTCTTCATTACGGCGATTCCTCTCTTCCTGGGTCAGACGAGACCGATCCACTTGCATGGCATCCTCGGCGGGAGGCCCAGGCGTAGATTGCAAAGGATACTGTGGGAGAGGTGCCCAGAGATCTAAGTCTTTTTCCTGGCGGAGCTCCTGATGTCTCTCAGAAAAACGCATGTCAATGCGGGTGGCCAAATGGATAAGTTCTTGCAGGTTGGCAGGAATCTCTCGTGCGGCCAGCACATCCTTGATGCTACTGGATAGGCCTTTTTTAAAGGTCGCGCAGAGAGCCTCGTTATTCCATGATAATTCGGAAGCAAGAGTACGAAATTGGATGGCGTACTCGCCCACTGAAGAATTACCCTGGACCAGGTTCAGCAGGGCAGTCTCGGCAGAAGAAGCTCGGGCTGGCTCCTCGAAGACACTACGGACCTCAGCGAAGAAGGACTGGACTGTGGCTGTGGCAGGATCATTGCGGTCCCAGAGCGGTGTGGCCCAAGACAAGGCCTTTCCTGAAAGAAGGCTCACTACGAACGCCACCTTAGACCGTTCTGTAGGAAACAAGTCCGACAACATCTCCATATGCAGGGAACACTGAGACAGAAATCCACGGCATAGTCTAGAGTCCCCATCAAATTTGTCCGGCAGGGACAAGCGGAGGCTAGGAGCGGCCACTCGTTGCGAAGGAGGTGCAGGAGCTGGCGGAGGAGATGGTTGCTGCTGTAGCAGAGGCAGAAGTTGCTGTAACGTGGCGGTCAACTGCGACAGCTGCTGTCCTTGTTGGGCAATTTGCTGCGATTGCTGAGCGACCACCGTGGTAAGGTCAGCGAGACTTGACAGCGGCACCTCAGCGGGATCCATGGCCGGATCTACTGTCACGATTCGGCTTACAGGTTGTGGATCCACTGTGTCAGCGAGGGATTGGTGTGGACCGTGCTGGTGGACCGGTTCTAAGAGGCTACTGGTGTTCACCAGAGCCCGCCGCAAAGCGGGATGGTCTTGCTGCGGCAGTAGCAACCAGGTCGTATCCACTAGCAACGGCTCAACCTCGCTGACTGCTGAGAAGGCGTGGGACAGAAGGACTAGGCAGAGGCAAGGTCAGACGTAGCAGAAGGTCGGGGCAGGCGGCAAGGTTCGTAGTCAAGATGGATAGCAGGAGTTCAGGTAACACAGGCTTTGGACAACACTAAACGCTTTCACTGGCACAAGGCAACAAGATCCGGCAAGGGAGTGCAGGGGAAGTGATGTGATATAGCCAGGGAGCAGGTGGAGGCCAATTAAGCTAATTGGGCCAGGCACCAATCATTGGTGCACTGGCCCTTTAAGTCTCAGAGAGCTGGCGCGCGCCCTAGAGAGCGGAGCTGCGCGCGCCAGCACATGACAGCCGGGGACCGGGACGGGTAAGTGACTTGGGATGCGATTTGCGAGCGGGCGCGTCCCGCTGTGCGAATCGCATCCCCGCCGGCAATGTCAGTGCAGCGCTCCCGGTCAGCGGGTCTGACCGGGGCGCTGCAGGGAGAGAGACGCCGTGAGCGCTCCGGGGAGGAGCAGGGACCCGGAGCGCTCGGCGTAACACATACTACCTCTCTATTTCTTTTGGGCGCATGTGCACCACATATTTTGGCCCCTTGGTCACTTGCACATTTACTACTTTGTATGTTTAAAATCTTTAATTAACTTTACTATTGAAAAAAAAAAAAAACGTATACTTTTTTAACTTTTTATTCCATTTTGAATAAAGTTTCACTTGTTTGATTGAAATTCCAAGAAAAAAACCTGCAAAGTCAAAAACCGTATGGTGGAAACCGGATGGAACCGTATGCACATACAGTTCTGTACGGTTCCCATTGACTCCCATGTTAGAAAAAATCGTACACAGTTTAATACGGTTTTTCACCTTGACAAAAAAATGTGGTAGACTAAAGTTTTGGGTACGGGTATGGATACCGTACGAAACCGTATAAGATGCAAAAACTAAACCGGAAGATGCGTTTGACATACGATTGCAATGTTAAATGGGCACTGTCACCAACTTTATTTTTTGAAATGTTGTAGTACTTATGTACTACAACATATCTCTAATATACTTTTATATATATATTTTTTTTATTAAAATGGTTTAATTTACATTTGAAAACCGGCCACTAGGGGTCTCCCTCCTAGTGGCCAGCTGCAGCCTGACGTGACGTCACACCTGAAAAAGGACAGATTTTGGCCTGGCAATCAGTCCTTTTTCAGTTAGGCTGCACTTGCTCCCTACCTGTCAAGCAGGCAGGGAGCGAGCGGATTGGCTCCCCGGCCACTGGCTTGGGAGGCCACTCCTCCCGCACATCGCCGCCGCCTCGTCGCCGCCGCTGTCCCTGCACGCCCGCTGCCGGACTCTGCAGTAAGTGTAATGAGGGAACGGGGTATGCGGGAGGGGGGTTTGTGATGGAGGGAACGGGGTATGGCGCGGGGGGGGGAGACGGAGGTGACGGGCTAGCGCCACATGTAACTAACTAATAGTTTATCTACACAGGGTGCCTCCAGCTGTTTCAATACTACAACTCCCAGCATGCCCTGACAGCCAATAGATGTCAGGGCAAGCTGGGAGTTGTAGTGATGAAACAGCTGGAGGCACCCTGTGTAGATGAACTAAGGGCGGAAGTTTCGGCCCCAGCAGGCATCAGTGATGTGGTGCCTGCTGGGGAAGTCTGCTTGGTAAGTGAGCACACTGCCAGGCAGACAAAAATAATTTTTAATATAGTAAAAATAAAAATTAAACGCAGGGATAGATTGGCAATAGGCAGGGACAGAAAAAAAAAATAGGATGGTGGGAGCTACCCTTTAAGTCAATGCATACGGTTTTCTATACGGTTCCGTATGGTTTTTAACTTGAAACCGTATAGGGGAACTGTATAGCAAAAACGTGGTGTGCATGCAGCCTTAGGTATACGTTATAAGGTGCTTAGTTAGTAAATGCAGCATCCAGATAAAGTGTCTGATACAAAATCATGTTCCAAACAGGTACCCAAATAATCATATAGGGGGGTATTTATCAATTTTGCCTGTTGACCGTTTCTTTTTATCCTTTTTTTTTTTTCACTTTGGTTTTCGTGGACATGCACCAAATTTATTATTTGGTGCAAGTTGTTAGTAATTTTGGCTCAAATGTTGAAATCAGCCGTTCACAGCGCCTTTTACACAGAACTTACCGCCACAGAGGACGCGTATTTTACCCTGTAGAGCAGCCATTTCGGAGTCCCTCCTGCAGTATATCAGCAAGCGACATGAGTTATTTTCTTTATAGCCACCATGTGAAATGGATTTTATTTTCAACTTGGGTAGCTTTTTATTTATTTATTGGTTACTTTAGTGCAGTGGTCTTCAACCCGCGGATCTCCAGATGTTGCAAAACTACAATTCCCAGCATGCCCGGACAGCCGTTGGCTGTCCGGGCATGCTGGGAGTTGTAGTTTTGCAACATCTGGAGGTCCGCAGGTTGGAGACCACTGCTTTAGTGCTTTACCTTTCCCGAACCTGTGCGGCCATATGTCCAATGCTGGCTCAATGGAGGGTGAAGGTCCCTCAGAGACAACTATGTCGCAGGATAGTATTGCGCAGCCCCGGAGGCGTCGCTGCTTTCACAAAAAATGTTTTTAATGTATTTTGCCGCCTTAACATTTTCTGACATTGCTAAGTGTGCTTTCCATGTGCAAAATTTCTTGGCAGGAATTTGCGCCCAAAAAAAAAAAACGGGATTTGCACCAAAATTGCGCCAAAGATCGATTGGCGCAAATGATGAATCACTGACTAAAGTTAAAATCACACACAGGACCGTGTTATTTTGAGAAAGTTGTAAAAATGACAGTGGAGAATAGTGTTGAGCGGCATAGGACATATTCGAATTTGCGATATTTCACGAATATATGGACGAATATTCGTCATTTATTCGCTAAATTCATATATTCATAATATTCGCATTTTATTGTCGCATATGCGAAAATACGCGTATGTGAAAATTAGCATAGGTGAAAATTAACATAAGCGGGAATTTGCATATGCAAAAATTAGCATATGCAAATTTTCGAACATACAAAAATTTGCTCGCCAGTCTCACACAGTAGTATTAGAGCCTTCTTTACACCACACAAGCTGGAAGCAGAGAGGGGTGATCACTGTGATGTGTACTGTGAAAAAAAAACAAAACAAAAAAAAACTATCTATCTATCTATCTATCTATCTATCTCATATCTATCTATCTCATATCTATCTATCTATCTATCTCATATCTATCTGTCTCATATCTATCTATCTATCTATCTCATATCTATCTATCTCATATCTATTTTTTAATCTATCACCCAATCCCATATTTATGAATCTCTTTGTCTTTCCATCCAAAACCTTTTTAGCTCAATGTCTGATTTAATGGATCATATTTCAGTATCGAGCTAAATCTTGTATCTCTACCAATGAATGCACACCCCAGTAAACCCATTAATTTTATGACTTTTTTAGTCCTTTTATTGTGCCGCTACTTAATACATAAAAGCCCGGCTCGATTATTTGTCTTTTATGCTAAATTGCTGCGCTCCATCTTCTGCTTGTTCGGCAGCAATGCGTTGCGTGAATACATATATTAAAGCCGGTAGTTTCTCACACAATTTGCTTAATTGAGGCCATAAATCTGATTTGTGATGCTTCCTTTCCAATTACAATTTTCATTTTATTTTATTTTTTTTATATATAAATGTTCCCTCTGCTAATAAACATGCCTTCAGACACGAGCGCCATCATAAAAGCAGCCTGCAAAAATCAAATGCGAGCAGAAGAGCTGGTTCAGCAAGGTAAAGGTTGCCGCAATGTTTGGTCTAGTCAACCTGTCAGGAATAGCCTACGGGGCATTTCATCAGGAGATCATTGTCACGATGCCGGCTGGCAGGTAGTGGATCCTCTGTGCCAGAGAGGGATTGGCGTGGACCGTGCTAGAGGATCGGTTCTAAGTCACTACTGGTTTTCACCAGAGCCCGCCGCAAAGCGGGATGGTCTTGCTGCGGCGGTAGTGACCAGGTCGTATCCCCTAGCAACGGCTCAACCTCTCTGGCTGCTGAAGATAGGCGCGGTACAAGGGAGTAGACAGAAGCAAGGTCGGACGTAGCAGAAGGTCGGGGCAGGCAGCAAGGATCGTAGTCAGGGGCAACGGCAGAAGGTCTGGAATCACAGGCAAGGAACACACAAGGAACGCTTTCACTGGCACTAGGGCAACAAGATCCGGCGAGGGAGTGAAGGGGAAGTGAGGTGATATAGGGAAGTGCACAGGTGTAAACACTAATTGGAACCACTGCACCAATCAGCGGTGCAGTGGCCCTTTAAATCGCAAAGACCCGGCGCGCGCGCGCCCTAGGGAGCGGGGCCGCGCGCGCCGGGACAGAACTGACGGGGAGCGAGTAAGGTACGGGAGCCGGGGTGCGCATCGCGAGCGGGCGCTACCCGCATCGCGAATCGCATCCCGGCCGGAGGTGGTAACGCAGCGCCCCGGGTCCGTGGAACCGACCGGGGCGCTGCAGTGAGGGAAGTGTAGCGAGCGCTCCGGGGAGGAGCGGGGACCCGGAACGCTCGGCGTAACAGTACCCCCCCCCTTGGGTCTCCCCCTCTTCTTGGGGCCTGAGAACCTGAGGATCAGACTTTTGTCCAGGATATTGTCCTCAGGTTCCCAGGACCTCTCTTCTGGACCACAACCCTCCCAATCCACTAAAAAAAAAGTTCTTCCCCTGACCTTTTTAGAGGCCAAAATCTCTTTGACAGAGAAGATGTCCGAGGAGCCGGAAACAGGAGTGGGAGGAACAGATTTAGGAGAAAAACGGTTGAGGATGAGAGGTTTAAGAAGAGAGACGTGAAAGGCATTAGGGATACGAAGAGAAGGAGGAAGAAGAAGTTTGTAAGAGACAGGATTAATTTGACACAAAACTTTAAAAGGACCAAGATAGCGTGGTCCCAACTTATAGCTCGGGACACGGAAACGGACATATTTAGCGGAGAGCCATACCTTGTCTCCAGGGGAAAAAATGGGAGGAGCTCTTCTCTTCTTATCTGCGAATCTCTTCATGCGAGAAGAAGCCTGTAAGAGAGAATTTTGGGTCTCTTTCCATATGGTGGAAAGATCACGAGAAATTTCATCCACAGCGGGCAGACCAGAGGGCAAGGGGGTAGGGAGGGGGGGAAGAGGGTGACGGCCGTACACCACGAAAAACGGAGATTTGGAGGAAGATTCAGAGATTCTGAAATTATACGAGAATTCGGCCCAAGGTAGAAGATCTGCCCAGTCATCCTGGCGGGAGGAAACAAAATGTCGTAAATAGTCACCCAAGATCTGGTTAATTCTCTCTACTTGTCCATTGGATTGAGGATGGTATGCAGAAGAAAAATTTAATTTAATCTTGAGTTGTTTACAGAGAGCCCTCCAGAATTTAGACACAAATTGGACGCCTCTATCCGAGACGATCTGTGTAGGCAACCCGTGAAGACGAAAAATGTGTACAAAAAATTGTTTAGCCAACTGAGGCGCTGAAGGAAGACCAGGAAGAGGGATGAAATGTGCCATTTTGGAGAATCGATCAACGACCACCCAAATAACAGTGTTGCCATGGGATGGGGGTAAGTCAGTAATAAAATCCATACCAATCAGAGACCAAGGTTGTTCGGGGACAGGTAGAGGATGAAGAAAACCAGCGGGCTTCTGGCGAGGAGTCTTATCCCGGGCACAGATAGTGCAGGCTCGCACAAAGTCCACCACATCAGTCTCTAGAGTCGGCCACCAATAGAAGCGAGAGATGAGTTGCACAGATTTCTTGATGCCCGCATGACCTGCGAGATGGGAGGAGTGACCCCATTTGAGGATCCCAAGGCGTTGGCGTGGAGAAACAAAGGTCTTTCCTGGAGGAGTTTGCCTGATGGAGGCTGGAGAAGTGGAAATCAGGCAGTCAGGAGGAATGATGTGTTGAGGAGAGAGTTCAATTTCAGAGGCATCTGAGGAACGAGAGAGAGCATCGGCCCTAATGTTTTTATCAGCAGGCCGAAAGTGAATTTCAAAATTAAATCGGGCAAAGAACAGAGACCACCTGGCCTGACGAGGATTCAGCCGTTGGGCAGACTGGAGGTAGGAGAGGTTCTTGTGATCGGTGTAAATAATAACTGGAAATCTTGATCCCTCCAGCAGATGCCTCCATTCCTCAAGTGCTAATTTAATGGCTAGAAGCTCTCGATCCCCGATGGAGTAGTTCCTCTCCGCCGGAGAGAAGGTCCTGGAAAAAAAACCACAAGTAACAGCATGCCCGGAAGAGTTTTTTTGTAGAAGGACAGCTCCAGCTCCCACTGAGGAGGCATCAACCTCCAATAGGAAGGGTTTAGATGGGTCAGGTCTGGAGAGCACGGGAGCCGAAGAAAAGGCAGACTTGAGTCGTTTAAAGGCGTCTTCCGCTTGAGGAGGCCAAGACTTGGGATCGGCATTTTTTTTTGTTAAAGCCACAATAGGAGCCACAATGGTAGAAAAATGTGGAATAAATTGCCTGTAATAATTGGCGAACCCCAAAAAACGTTGGATGGCACGGAGTCCGGAGGGGCGTGGCCAATCTAAGACGGCAGAGAGTTTATCTGGGTCCATTTGTAGTCCCTGGCCAGAGACCAAGTATCCTAGAAAAGGAAGAGATTGGCATTCAAACAGACATTTCTCTATTTTGGCATAGAGTTGATTATCACGAAGTCTCTGAAGAACCATACGGACATGCTGGCGGTGTTCTTCAAGATTGGCAGAAAAAATCAGGATATCGTCCAGATATACAACAACACAGGAGTATAGTAGATCACGAAAAATTTCATTAACAAAGTCTTGGAAGACGGCAGGGGCGTTGCATAGACCAAAGGGCATGACCAGATACTCAAAGTGTCCATCTCTGGTGTTAAATGCCGTTTTCCATTCATCCCCCTCTCTGATGCGGATGAGATTATAAGCACCTCTTAAGTCCAGTTTGGTAAAAATATGGGCACCTTGGAGACGATCAAAGAGTTCAGAGATGAGGGGTAGGGGGTAGCGGTTCTTAACCGTGATTTTATTAAGACCGCGGTAGTCAATGCAAGGACGTAGAGAGCCATCTTTTTTGGACACAAAGAAAAATCCGGCTCCGGCAGGAGAGGAGGATTTACGGATAAAGCCCTTTTTTAAATTTTCTTGGACGTATTCAGACATGGCAAGAGTCTCTGGGACGGACAGAGGATAGATTCTGCCCCGGGGTGGAGTAGTGCCCGGGAGGAGGTCAATGCGAGTGGCAAGATGGATGAGTTCATGTAGGTTAGCAGGGATTTCTCGTGCGGCCAGAACATCTTTAATGTTGCTGGATAGGCCTTTTTTAAAGGTCGCGCAGAGTGCCTCATTATTCCAGGACAATTCTGAAGCAAGGGTACGGAACTGTACGGCATACTCGCCAACGGAAGAATTACCCTGGACCAGGTTCAACAGGGCAGTCTCAGCAGAAGAGGCTCGGGCAGGTTCCTCAAAGACACTTCGAATCTCCGAGAAGAAGGAGTGTACAGAGGCAGTGACGGGGTCATTGCGGTCCCAGAGCGGTGTGGCCCAAGCCAGGGCTTTTCCAGACAGCAGGCTGACTACGAAAGCCACCTTAGACCTTTCAGTGGGGAACTGGTCCGACATCATCTCCAAGTGTAATGAACATTGGGAAAGAAAGCCACGGCAAAACTTAGAGTCCCCATCAAATTTATCCGGCAAGGATAGTCGTATTCCAGAAGCGGCCACTCGCTGCGGAGGAGGTACAGGAGCTGGCGGAGGAGATGATTGCTGGAGCTGTGGTAGTAACTGTTGTAGCATAACAGTCAGTTGAGACAGCTGTTGGCCTTGTTGCGCAATCTGTTGTGACTGCTGGGCGACCACCGTGGTGAGGTCAGCGACAACTGGCAGAGGAACTTCAGCGGGATCCATGGCCGGATCTACTGTCACGATGCCGGCTGGCAGGTAGTGGATCCTCTGTGCCAGAGAGGGATTGGCGTGGACCGTGCTAGAGGATCGGTTCTAAGTCACTACTGGTTTTCACCAGAGCCCGCCGCAAAGCGGGATGGTCTTGCTGCGGCGGTAGTGACCAGGTCGTATCCCCTAGCAACGGCTCAACCTCTCTGGCTGCTGAAGATAGGCGCGGTACAAGGGAGTAGACAGAAGCAAGGTCGGACGTAGCAGAAGGTCGGGGCAGGCAGCAAGGATCGTAGTCAGGGGCAACGGCAGAAGGTCTGGAATCACAGGCAAGGAACACACAAGGAACGCTTTCACTGGCACTAGGGCAACAAGATCCGGCGAGGGAGTGAAGGGGAAGTGAGGTGATATAGGGAAGTGCACAGGTGTAAACACTAATTGGAACCACTGCACCAATCAGCGGTGCAGTGGCCCTTTAAATCGCAAAGACCCGGCGCGCGCGCGCCCTAGGGAGCGGGGCCGCGCGCGCCGGGACAGAACTGACGGGGAGCGAGTAAGGTACGGGAGCCGGGGTGCGCATCGCGAGCGGGCGCTACCCGCATCGCGAATCGCATCCCGGCCGGAGGTGGTAACGCAGCGCCCCGGGTCCGTGGAACCGACCGGGGCGCTGCAGTGAGGGAAGTGTAGCGAGCGCTCCGGGGAGGAGCGGGGACCCGGAGCGCTCGGCGTAACAATCATTGATATCGGGTTCTCCTAGGTGGCACAGTATGAGGTGACTCGCTTCGCGCACAACTTTCAATTGACCTTTGAATAAATGAAAAGTTAAAACTCCATTTAAATATTCCTTCGTGTTCTCCGCCACCTTTAAAGCCATAATAATAAGTTGTCTCTTTGTAATAAGAGATTTCGCCTTTTTCAAGCTCCTCAGAAACATTGGGCCATTGGGTTTGACCCTAATTGCCGAATCGGTAAACCTTCCAAAGCTTTTTCTGACGTTCCACTCCATTAGAAAATGATGACATTGTTCCATATTTCTAGTGAAAAAAAAAAGGCTCATCTAGTGGATGGTTGGCGCGGGCAAGGGTAATTATATCATATATCTTGCCATTAAGATGAATGTTCATGCCGCTGGAATAAAAACACTGAAATGAGATGGAATAAAACGGGCCGTTCATTTCATGGCGTGGCTCCTTATGAGATGATTTGCAGACTGTATCACATCAGATTCCATTGGAGGTCCGCTGACGTGCTGAGGAGAGGATGTATGAGAACCATCATGGTGGTGGTGGGCGCTGAAGGCTCTAATTGATGCCACGACTAAGGATCGCCCAGTAATGAGGAAGACCAAGACGACTGAGAAGAGGAAATTCTGAACAATTCACAAGAAATTTGAATTTTTTTCTTTACATTCTTTGTATAAAATCTAATTTAAAATGACTATAGCCATCAATTGATTTGGCATATGCCATAAGGTTCTGAGGGGTGGTGGTGGTGGGACCTCTGGGACCTCCATTTATTCAGAGAAATGTCTATTTTGGTTTGTCTCCTGCCACACATCACAGGGAAATAAAACACATTGCTATAAGGTACACAAGGTTGTTACGCCGAGCGCTCCGGGTCCCTGCTCCTCCCCGGAGCGCTTGCGGCGTTCTCCTCTCTGCAGCACCCCGGTCAGACCCGCTCACCGGGAGCGCTGCACTTACACTGCCGGCGGGGATGCGATCCGCATAGCGGGACGCGCCTGCTCGCGGTTTGCATCCCAATCTCCTTACCTGTCCCGGTCCCCGGCTGCCACGTCCTGGCGCGCGCGGCTCCGCTCTCTAGGGCGCGCGCGCGCCAGCTCTCTAAGATTTAAAGGGCTAGTGCACCGCTAATTGGTGCCTGGCCCAATCACTGTAATTAGCTCACCTGCTCCAGGCCTATATTACCTCACTTCCCCTTCCCTGCATTGCCGGATCTTGTTGCCTTGTACCAGTGAAAGCGTTTTGTGTATGTCCCAAGCCTGTGTTCCAGACCTTCTGCTGTTGCCCCTGACTACGACCCTTGCTGCCTGCCCTGACCTTCTGCTACGTTCGACCTTGCTCTTGCCTTGTCCTTCTGTACCACGCCTGTCTCAGCAGTCAGAGAGGTTGAGCCGTTACCGGTGGATACGACCTGGTTGTTACCGCCGCAGCAAGACCATCCCACTTTGCGGCGGGCTCTGGTGAATACCAGTAGCAACTTAGAACCGGTCCACCGGTACGGTCCACGCCAATCCCTCTCTGACACAGAGGATCCACCTCCAGCCGCCGAATCCCAACAGTAGATCCGGCCATGGATCCCGCTGAGGTGCCGCTGCCAAGTCTCGCTGACCTATCCACGGTGGTCGCCCAGCAATCCCAACAGATCGCCCAACAAGGACAGCAGCTGTCGCAGTTGACCACCATGCTACAGCAACTTCTGCCACAGCTACAGCAACCATCTCCTCCGCCAGCTAATGCACCTCCTCCGCAGCGAGTGGCCGCTCCTAGCCTCCGCTTGTCCCTGCCGGACAAATTTGATGGGGACTCTAAACAATGACGTGGTTTCCTGTCTCAATGTTCCCTACATTTGGAGATGTTGTCGGACCAATTTCCTACAGAACGGTCTAAGGTGGCTTTCGTAGTTAGTCTTTTGTCTGGAAAGGCCTTGTCATGGGCCACACCGCTCTGGGACCACAATGATCCTGCCACAGCCACTGTCCAGTCCTTCTTCGCTGAAGTCCATAGTATCTTCGAGGAGCCAGCCCGGGCCTCCTCTGCCGAGACTGCTTTGCTGAACCTTGTCCAAGGAACTTCTTCCATAGGCGAATACGCCATCCAGTTTCGTACCCTCGCCTCAGAGCTAGCCTGGAACAATGAGGCCCTCTGCGCGACCTTCAAGAAAGGCTTATCCAGCAACATCAAAGAAATACTGGCCGCACGAGAAATCCCTGCTAACCTGTCTGAACCATTTGGCCACTCGCATCGACATGCGTTTTTCTAAAAAACACCAGGAGCTCCGCTAGGAAAAGGACCTTGATCTCTGGGCACCTCTTTCCCAGTATCCTTTGCAATCTACCCCTGTGCCTCCCGCCGAGGAGGCTATGCAAGTGGATCGGTCTCGCCTGACCCATGAAGAGAGGTCTCGTCGCAGAGATAAAAACTTATGCCTGTACTGCGCTAGTACCGAACATTTCCTAGTGGACTGCCCTATTCGTCCTCCGCGTCTGGGAAACGCACACACACACCCTGTTCACATGGGAGTGGCGTCCCTTGGTGTGAATTCTGCTTCTCCACGTCTCACTGTGCCTGTGCGGATTTCTCCTTCTGCCAACTCCTCCTTCTCAACTGTGGCCTTCTTGGACTCTGGTTCTGCAGGAAATTTTATTTTGGCCTCTTTTGTTAATAGGTTCAGCATCCCAGTAACCCATCTCGTCAAGCCGCTCTACATTTCTTCAGTCAACGGAGAAAAATTGGGCTGCACTGTGCGTTACCGCACAGAACCCCTGCTTATGAGCATTAGACTGCATCACGAAAAAATTGTATTTTTTGTTCTGCCCAACTGCACCTCTGAAGTCCTCCTAGGTCTGCCATGGCTCCAACGTCATTCTCCCACCCTTGACTGGACCACCGGGGAGATCAAAAATTGGGGTCCTTCTTGTCGCAAACGATGCCTCACATCTGCTCCCATTTGTCTAACTCCTGAGGTTCCACCCTTACCGGTCCCTCCCAAGGCTTACCAGGATTTTTCTGATTTTTTTCGGCAAAAAGCAAGCAGAGATCTTGCCTCCTCATAGCCCCCTTCCTGGTAACACTCTGCCCCGTGGCAAGCTTCACCCTCTGCCCCCCCCCCCTCCCCATTCCCATTTCTTCTGGATTGCCTGCCGTTGATGAAGTTACCCAGAAATTCTCTATCATCTGGAAGGAAACTGAAGAGTCGCTCCCAATGGTCTCGTCTCATATAAAGGGACAAGCAGATAAAAAGAGGGGGAGACCTAAAGGGGGGGTACTGTTACGCCGAGCGCTCCGGGTCCCTGCTCCTCCCCGGAGTGCTCGCGGCGTTCTCCTCTCTGCAGCGCCCCGGTCAGACCCGCTGACCGGGAGCGCTGCACTTACACTGCCGGCGGGGATGCGATCCGCATAGTGGGACGCGCCCACTAGCGGTTCGCATCCCAATCTCCTTACCTGTCCCGGTCGCCGGCTGTCACATCCTGGCGCGCGCGGCTCCGCTCTCTATGGCGCGCGCGACAGCTCTCTAAGATTTAAAGGGCCAGTGCCTCGCTAATTGGTGCCTGGCCCAATCACTGTAATTAGCTCACCTGCTCCAGGCCTATATTACCTCACTTCCCCTTCCCTGCATTGCCGGATCTTGTTGCCTTGTGCCAGTGAAAGCGTTTTGTGTATGTCCCAAGCCTGTTTTCCAGACCTTCTGCTGTTGCCCCTGACTACGACCCTTGCTGCCTGCCCTGACCTTCTGCTACGTCCGACCTTGCTCTTGCCTTGTCCTTCTCTACCGCGCCTGTCTCAGCAGTCAGAGAGGTTGAGCCGTTACCGGTGGATATGACCTGGTTGCTACCGCCGCATCAAGACCATCCCGCTTTGCGGCGAGCTCTGGTGAATACCAGTAGCAACTTAGAACCGGTCCACCAATACGGTCCACGCCAATCCCTCTCTGACACAGAGGATCCACCTCCAGCCTGCAAAATCCTAACAGGGGTTATGTTGTAGTTTCTTGGACACCTCAAGAGAGCGGATGAAGGTGGAGAAAAAACGACCCTTGAAGTGGCGCTGCTGTGTCCAGTAAAAGATGGAGGCCAGACAAGAGATACTTCAAAACACTGGATTGGTTAATTTGAAAGCATAAAAACAATAAAAAATGGATGACTCATTTCGGGGGAGCCACCCCCTTCCTCAGACACTGGTTGACACCTCTGCACTGACACTGTGGATAGGGGATATGTTTTTTGATACTGGAATACCTCTTTAATTCCGTGGCATTTGCCATAACATTCTGAAGAGGGGGGGGGGGATTGACCTCTGGCACCTCCATCTATTCAGAGAAATGTCTATTTTGGTCTACTTTGTCTCCTGCTACACATCACAAGCAAATACAACACAACCCTTTACATGTGCGTAGGGCTAAGTTGTAGTTCCTTGTACACCTCAAGCGACCAATTGTACAAGTAAGATTAGTGAAGTAGACTGGTGCGCCAGACCCTTCATTTTTTTGGACCATGCAGTCCTGGTAGTTGGACTCACTTGCCAAAGTGGGTTCTTGTACCTTCAACAATTAATCTATCCAATTTGTAGCGGTGAGAAACTAGAGGGTGCTGGAGAACAGTCCTAAATGAAGGTTGAAAAGGACATCTATAGCTTGGGGAGGAGGCAAAGCAGAGAAGGCTGTAGAGTGTTCAAGACCTGCAGCAGAACCTAAGAACCGGTTGGAGACAGACAGGTTATCTGCCCCAAGAAGACTGGACTCCAGAAGGGACTTCAAAAAGCTAAGTGTGAGTAGTTCATATGGTAGATATGCATACGGCAGTGTGTGTGCGGGGATTAAGTGCAGTCTCTCTGGGCAACGCTCGCAATGGTGACAGTGGTGCTCTGGCTAGTAAAAGGCGTTCATATATATCCAACAAAGTAAGAGACGAAATGATAGCCGGCACTCACCAGTCTTCTTAAATATCTTCTTTTATTGTACTCACATATAAAATGGGTAGGGAACAGACGCAGGGGGGTTACCTGCTGCACGAAACTGAGCTTTGTAGCTCATGTAACCCCCCTGCGTCTGTTCCCTACCCATTTTATATGTGAGTATAATAAAAGAAGATATTTAAGAAGACTGATGAGTGCCGGCTATCATTTCATCTCTTACTTTGTTGGATATAAGTGTGAGTAGTGTTGAGCACGAATATTTGTAATGCAAATTTTTATCGCAAATATCGGCACTCCGAGATTTTGCGAATATTTAGAATATAGTGCTATATATTTGTAATGACAAATGTTCGTTTTTTTTCCACATGCTAATTTTTATGCAAATTTTCCATGCAAATGTTCACTTTTTTAATTATTTTTTTTCACATGCAAATTTGTATGCAAATTTTTATGCGAAAAGTTAATGAACATAGCGGATATGCAAATTTCGCAAACATAGGACAAATAATCGTCAACATATTCGCGACATATCGCAAATTCAAATATGGCCCCTGCTGCTCATCACTAAGTGTGAGCTAGAGCATGGAAGAGGGACCTCAGTAAGGTATTATATTCCGTGGAAGGTTAGGGTTCAAAAAGTGAGGTAGTGGCACTCAGCACCACAAAACACCTACATAGAATCAAGGAAACTGTTACTCCCAAGTGTCACAAAGTGTATGATTGCTGGAGGTCCTCGAAGAGCTCCGAGCCTTTGTCAGAGGGGAGCAATGGTCATGCATTTCCACTGTCACTCCATTTACTGTCGATGGGAGAGACAAAGATAGCCAAATACAGCAATAAGTTGTCTCCAGCAACCCAAAAGAAAATGGAACACTAGGAAGGAGGACAAAAGGAAACAAAAACTGCACTCACGCACTGAGCCAAGGAGTACAAGCTGAGGGTGGCTTTTTTAGCATGAAACAATGTGCTGAAAAACTCGGATTATACTCGCGTATATATGGTATGATAATATCTATAGTTATCAAATTGTCTTGTTAAAGGGGTACTCCGGTGAAAAACATTTTTTTTTAAATCAACTTTTGCCAGAATGTTAAACAGATTTGTAAATTACTTCTATTTAAAAAAAAAAAGTTAATCCTTCCAGTACTTATCAGCTGCTGTATGCTCCACATGAGGGTGTGTTGTTCTTTTCTGTATGACCACAGTGCTCTCTGCTGACACCTCTGTCCGTGTCAGGAACTGTCAAGAGCAGGAGAGTTTTGCTATAGGGATTTGCTCCTGCTCTGGACAGTTCCTGACATGGACAGAGGTGTCAGCAGAGAGCACTGTGGTCAGACAGAAAATAATAACATACCTTCCTGTGAAGCATACAGCAGCTGATAAGTACTGGAAGGATTAAGATTTTTAAATAGAAGTAAATTACAAATCTGTTTAACTTTCTGGCAACAGTTGATTTAAAAATAATAATAAAAAAAAATCCCCTAACCACAATTGCCCTTATTATTCCTCCTGGTAACATAGGAATGAATGTTGTGCGTTTCTTATTTTGAAGTTATATAAACTACGGAGCCAGAAGTAAATTGTTTCTCATCATTTTCTGCATGGTTAGGACAATCTTGATCCTTTCAAATAGCTGCCGGGAAACACATCTCTAGATAAAATCTTTCATTTTCACACATTTATGACTGGCGACATATGTTTATCCATCGTGAGATCTGCAGCGCATTGTGCGCAGGATTCTGCCCCCAAACTACAATTACTGTTATTTGCCGATGAAGCTTATTCGCAGTAGTGGACATATACATTTTGTGGATCTAATTGTAAATGTGGCAGAAGTTGGATCTCTGGAGATATTTGGTATTTTAGATGTAATTGCCGCATTAATTATTAAATCTCTCTGCCGCCGGCTCACGGCTGTGTATTAGAACGTCTCGTCTGAGATTAGCGGGAGACCATCTGCAATTCTGTGTGTGAAATCTTCCTGCATCTGTTTTACCCCTTTTTTCATTAAACAGGGGGAAGAAACTGGAAATTGGAGTAAAAAATAAGTAAAAAATACTGACTAATGAACGGGCTTTCAAGTTGGATCTCTTTATAGATCAATCATATTAAAAGCTGACAATACAAATCAGTGATTTAGATTTTCTTTCTTGTTTTTAGAACAGATTGTGGCCATGCCAGAAAATAACCTGTATTGTTCTCTAGAGCTGTACTCACTATTCTGCTGGTGAGGTCACTGTGTACATACATTACATTACTTATCGGGTACTGATCCTGAGTTATATCCTGTATTATACTCCAGAGCTGTACTCACTATTCTGCTGGTGGGGTCACTATGTACATACATTACATTATTTATCCTGTACTGATCCTGAGTTATATCCTGTATTATACTCCAGAGCTGTACTCACTATTCTGCTGGTGAGGTCACTGTGTACATACATTACATTACTTATCCTGTACTGATCCTGAGTTATATCCTGTATTATACCCCAGAGCTGTACTCACTATTCTGCTGGGGAGGTCACTGTGTACATACATTACATTACTTATCCTGTACTGATCCTGAGTTATATCCTGTATTATACTCCAGAGCTGTACTCACTATTCTGCTGGTGAGGTCACTGAGTACATACATTACTTATCCTGTACTGATCCTGAGTTATATCCTGTATTATACTCCAGAGCTGTACTCACTATTCTGCTGGTGGGGTCACTGTATACATACTTTACATTACTTATCCTGTACTGATCCTGAGTTATATATCAGACAGGAGGCTCATATCTTGCATTAAACCTTTCTTTTTAATACCCATAGCAGAAAAATTACAGAGAATTTATTTCATTAACATTAGAAAAAATTTCATTAAAACTACAACTCCCAGCAGCCCTTGGAATCCCCTCCCCTGGGACGGAGACCCTATATAAGGGGCTGGCTGGACCTCCTCTTCCTCTTTCTTTCTGCTCATGGCAGATAAGTATTGTCTTCTATATTTCTTATTCATGTTTTTACATATAGTGTGAATTTTATTCTTAAGGTGGCAGTTTTTACAACTGTTCACCCGTCCCTTTGAGAGAACTTCTTGTTTTCACATATCTTTTCTTATTATTTCTATTTTATTTCTATTATTATTCTATTATTTTTCTTACCATTTCTTACTATTCATTATTTTCTTGCTCTTACATCTATCCTCCGTTATCCGTTTCTAACGGGTTCGGTTTTTCCTCCCTTTTTCCCTATCTCGGGCTGTATTTATACTCACTGTATAGTTCTTGCAGGTGTCATTTTAGTTTACCACATAACCGCCTTCTTCTACCTTCTTCCCGCGCGCGCCGCGCTTCGCTGGCTTGCTGACGTCGGAGGGGCGCGGCCTAGTGACGCGCTCCCTGCGACACGCCTTCGAGACCCAGCGCGTCCTATCACAGCGCTCTCGGCCGTAGTCTCGCGATACTACGGCTGAGGGCTCTGCTTGCTGTTCCCTCCTCCTCTCACCATCGCCAGTGTTGCAGCGAGCGGTGAGAGGAGCAACAGCTTGGTCTAGTGTGGTCTCCATAGCGGTATTCTGTTTGTACCTTAATAGGTGTGAATCCTGTGCTTTCAGCCCCTTAGTACAGTGGTCTTTTTCTGGACATTTTCCATAGACTAGCTTACTTGTCTTATCAGATTATATTATGGCTAATGATAATAATGCCATGCCATTGTCTGGCCTCACTGGTCTGACTAGTGAGGCTGTGGAACTGGGTGCCTCCCACCTCATGTCCACAGTCCAGATCCAGGACATGATTAACAAGTCCATACAAGCGGCTTTAGCTGCTAATGCACGCACTGATATACTCTTACCATCCACTTCTGCAGACGCCCCCGCTAGGGGTAAGGTGTCTCACAAACGTAAGCACTTGAATGTGCAATCCGACTCCCCGGCAGGGGAAGTTTATAATGTGCCCCAGGCAGGACCTGACCCGGCCTGCCGCACCCCGCACCTCCCTGACCTCTCTCGACCCTTGGGCCCCAAGGAGAACAAAAAAGGGCAGAAGTCCACCAGGCGGGCTAAGCCGGACTCATTTGAGACATCTGATGAGTCTTCCGGCGAGTCTGACAATGCCGAGGTCACAGACTCCGATTTTGATGATGATGAGGATGCGGGGTTCACGGCGGACCAGCATGTCGCCAGCACTGAGGTGCCAAATGAAGCCATATTAGACTCTCAGGGCCAACCATTGTTCAACCCTGATGAAATTACGCACCCACGCTCAGGTGATTGGGCGCCTCTACCTCATGTAGCGCAATACATTGAGTATTGGACTAGACGGTCTTTGGACCGAGTGAATCGCAATAAATTGCGTGCTGAATGTCCCAGGCCATATATAGCCAAGAAAGTTGCGGTCACCCCAGAAATAGACCCGGTGCTTCTCAAATATTTAACGCGGTCTGGTAAATATTCTAAGAAAGGAATTGAGCGGTCGTTTAAGGCGATCCAAGACCGCATCTTAGATGTCCTAGGTCCGCTCACAAAGATTTTAAATCTGTCGGAGCAGGCGGCCTCATCGGCCCAACCGGTTGACCTATCGCAACTCAGGGGATGGGCCCAACGTGCTGTTTGTATGCTGGGCAACGCGAACACGACCTGTTCAGTGGAGCGCCGTCGCTCAATCCTCATGAAACTGGAACCCCAGCTGAGCCATTTAGCGGAGAATGAACCAGGCCCTTCCGCTGAAGGTCTCCTTTTTGGGGAAGACCTTATTAAAAACATCAATAAATTTGTGAGCCTTTTCTCCAGCCTGGATAAGGCGCAAACCTCATTGAAAAAGACCGGTCAACCGACCAAGGTTTTTGGCAAGGCCGGTAGAGGCAGAGGGCGATCTGCCGGCCGCACTAACCAATATAGGCCCTATACAAGACCACCAAACCAGCAGTTCACTCCTGCTCAACAACAATATGCCCTACCCATGGCTCAACCGGCGCCATTTTTCCCTCCTCTAAGACGACCCTGGAGGGGACGCGGAGGTCGCGGATTCCCTAGATCTCGGCCACCGACCGGTGAGTACATTCCCACTTTCAATTCCACACACAGTAGTGGGGGGCAGACTGATGTATTTTTCCCACGTCTGGTCCACGATTACGGCAGACGTGTGGATCCTCAATACGGTAACCGGATACCGGATAGAGTTCCAATCTCTTCCCGATCTGAACGTTGTACCTCAACCCATTCGGTTCTCTACTCAAAACATGGAGCTCATAGACAACGAGCTCCAAGAGCTTTTGTCCAAAGGAGCGGTGCTGGAGGTAGACCCCTTATCACCCGGATTTGTCAGCAACATCTTCTTAGTGAAGAAGAAAGATGGCGGCTATCGCCCAGTGATCAACCTGAGGGACCTCAACCAACATGTGGTTTACCGCCATTTCAAAATGGAGGGAATCCATCTATTACGCGATCTTCACTGGCCAGGGGACTGGCTAGTGAAAATCGACCTGAAGGACGCGTATCTGACCGTTCCCATACACCATACCTCCCAACCTTTCCTAAGGTTTCTGTGGAGGGACCGAATGTGGCAGTTCACCTGCCTTCCGTTCGGATTGTCCTCTGCCCCTTGGTGTTTCACCAAACTGCTCAAACCAGTGATGGCTGTTCTTCGGAGCAGAGGCGTTCGCCTTATCATCTATCTGGACGATCTACTCATTATGGCACGTTTCAGAACGCAGGCCTGGCTACACAGCCAGTGGGCGATCTCGTTGATAGAGGAACTTGGTTTCCTCATCAATCACAAAAAATCGGTGCTGATACCCTCGCAAGAGATGGAATTCCTGGGTTTCCTAGTGGATACCAAGAGAGCCATCCTGCTGTTACCAAAATCGAAATTAGCCCTGATCCGCAAAGAAATCAGGGCAACGTTACGCAAGGGTCAGGTATCCTTGCGTATGATTGCTCGCATAGTCGGCCTGTTGTCGGCCTCTATTCAAGCAATTTTTACGGCTCCACTCCATTATCGAGCCCTACAAAGACTCAAGACCCTCCATCTTCGCCAGGGTCTCAAATATGCGGACGAGGTTCCCCTCTGTCCGGAGTCTGTAAAGGAACTGTTGTGGTGGCTTCGCCACGCCGTCGAATGGAACGGCAGAACAATTTTCAACTCCTGCCCGGACGTTATTCTAGAATCCGATGCGAGTCGCCAAGGTTGGGGTGCTCGTTGCGGGCTAGACACTACCGGAGGGAGATGGTCCGTAGAGGAATCTCTCCTCCATATCAATGCTTTAGAACTCCTGGCGGCATTCTTCGCTATCAGGAGTTTTCTCTCTCACACTTCCAACAAGTGTGTGCTTTTGCGTATGGACAACGTGGCAGCAGTTCAGTATGTCAACCGCCTTGGGGGCACGAGGTCCAAAGTGCTGGCGGACATCGTGTCCGAATTTTGGCACTTTTGTCTGTCCCAGAATATCTTTCCAGTGGCGGAATATCTCCCCGGGATATCCAATACTGTGGCGGATTGGAATTTGCGCTACCTGACAGATTCCAGCGACTGGTCGCTGGACCGTCCGATTTTTCGGGCATTACGAGACCTTTGGGGTCCATTACATACGGACCTTTTTGCCTCTCGTCTCAACCGGCAATTACCCCGTTTTTACAGCTGGAGGCCGGATCCGGAAGCGTCAGCAGTGGACGCATTCAGTCAGATTTGGTCACGGGGGACGCATTATGCGTTTCCTCCGTTCAATTTGATTACCAGAACCCTTCTCCAAGTAGCGAGTCAGAGGGCAACGGTCGTGCTGATCACCCCTTGGTGGCCAGCGCAAACGTGGTTTCCCCTACTGCTGGGGATGGCGATCGATTATCCGCGATTGACTCCCCACTCACCTCAACTTCTCTCGAACCCGATCAAGGGTTGTCACCCTCTCATGTTGGACGGCAATCTTCCACTCTTAGCGTGGTTGGTTTCGGGATCCCTGACGCCGGTGGCGACCTTTCACAATCGGCTAGAGACCTTCTCGCCTTGGCCTGGGCCCCAGGGACTAGATCGGCATATCGATCTGCCTGGGCCCTGTGGGTTCGTTGGTGTGATCAAGCACCTGTTTCAGTCGTAGTGAATTATTTAGCGGACTCTTTTGAGTCTGGCAAATCCTATAGTTCGCTAAATGTCTATCGTTCTTCCATATCGGCATATCATTGTCCAGTAGATGCGTTACCTGTAGGTAAACATCCTCTGGTATGTAGACTTTTAAGGGGAGTAAAATTTTAACGTCCCCCTCGTCCTAGATACCAGTCGACTTGGGATGTCTCCCGTGTACTAGAACTTTTTTCCGCTTGGGAGGACAATGATGTCCTGTCCTTGAAACACTTATCTTTTAAACTTACAACCCTTTTATGCTTAGTATCCATAAAAAGGGTATCGGATGTAAAAGCATTGGATGTTACCAGGCGACAATTTTCGCCTGATGGGGTACGGTTTTCTGTGATTCGCAGAACTAAGACGAGACTTCAAACAGTCTTCTATCCCTTTTTTCCTGACCATCCGCGCCTTTGTGTGGTACGATGTCTGCAACGGTATGAGGAGCGGACTGCACAATTGCGGTCTGTTGCTTATAGTCAATTATTAGTTTCCTATGTCAAGCCTCATCTTCCGGTAACCTCGGCTACCTTAGCCAGGTGGGTGAGGGCAGCCATGGATTTGGCTGGTATTGACGTTTCTCTTTTTGGTGCCCACTCTTCTAGAGGGGCGATGGCCACTAAGGTGGTCACGTCAGGGGGTTCACTCTCGGACCTTTTATTAGCTGCTGATTGGTCATCTGAGTCGACCTTTAGGCAGTTCTATTTTCGGCCGCAGGAACATGTTTCTGTGTCTGTCCTATTAACGTGTATGTTCACATATTTCCTGATTAAACTTGTTTAGCTTTAAACTTGCAAGATATGAGCCTCCTGTCTGATATATAAATCAGGATTTTCCTAGCTACCGTGACGGAAAATCTAAGTTATATGAAGACAGGAGGCGAGTATCTTCCCTCCCTTCCCACCCTGTTACGGTGTGTTTTCTCGTTTCAGGATATTGAAGAACGGATCCTGCATCTACGCAGCAGAATATGAGAAGTCCCTGAGTGACAGCTGTTCTGTTTTGTTCCAGTTGAAACACAGTTGCTGGGGGCCCAGTTGGCCCTGACGTCTAGTTCCGGAGGTGGAATTCGTTTGCCGTCGGAGTGTATCCGGGGTATCAAGATGCCGTGCGCTGTTCCGAAGTTCGCACGAAAGAAAGAGGAAGAGGAGGTCCAGCCAGCCCCTTATATAGGGTCTCCGTCCCAGGGGAGGGGATTCCAAGGGCTGCTGGGAGTTGTAGTTTTAATGAAATTTTTTCTAATGTTAATGAAATAAATTATCTGTAATTTTTCTGCTATGTGCATTAAAAAGAAAGGTTTAATGCAAGATACTCGCCTCCTGTCTTCATATAACTTAGATTTTCCGTCATGGTAGCTAGGAAAATCCCGATTTATATCCTGTAGATCTTTTATTAAAAAATATAAAACATTACAAAAAGAATAAACATCACCATAACAATAATACAAACAACATACACCTGTATAATATATACAATAATGAGTCCATATAAGTCCAAAAATGTCCAACCAAGTATCTTCTGGTCCAGCCTCATTCTCACCAAACATACCGCTATAATAACAACAACTACTAAACACTCTACAATAATAATAATACTTACAGTAATAATAACAACAACAATAATAACTAAAAACTGGTCCGGTTGCATTTCACCACCCAAAATAATAAATATGTGTCAAACCACCAACAAACACCGCAAACAGAAAAACAGAATATACAATTTTTATTTATTTATTTATTTTTTTGGCCCTGAGCTGGTCCCGCATCCCATGCCCCCAGTACATGATAACAGACGTCCATGAACCAGTCCAGGATTTTATTAATTTATTTTTTTAAATAAAAAGTCCCACACAGAATCCCCCCTCCCCCCATCTACCCACCACCCAACCTAACACTAAACCCCAACACAACACAACCCCTAGAAAAAAAATACAATATATATACATATATACACATATGCATAAATGTACAAACAAAACAAATATATACAAAATGATACAAACTATACAAACCAAAAACAACAATAAGGCTTTTCAATCACACAAACCCCTAACGCTAAAGTTCAGTGCCTGCAAGCTCTATATCACCATATATCTACAGCACAAAACAAAAAGACTAATGTGCCAGCATCAGCCCACCACCAGGGGGAGACAACAGGCTAAGGCACTTTAAAGGCAGAGCCCCTCCACAGACGAGAGGCCCTGCCAGCACCCAGCCTCTTGTACTCCAGAGAACGCACCTTCACCAGGTCACCAAGAATGTTTCTAACCACCTCACCCACAGGGAGGATTTTACGCTGCGTCGACACTAAACACCGTGCGTTCCATGTGTAATACCTGACCACTGAGCTGACTATGAATAAAGTGCACAGGTCCCAGCCTCCAAGGTTTTTGAATGCCCCATAGGCCCATTCCGCATTGGAGAGACTGGCCAGCCAAGGCCACCCAATGGAAGTGCCCACCCTGTTGTAAACCTCTGTGTTAAAGGGACAATGATGCAGAAAATGCTCCATGCTTTCCAGCATGCCTCCACACTCTTCGCGGGGACATCACCGGTCATCAGAGCTCCTGCACTTCAGATTGTCCCTCACACACAGTTTCCCATGGAAGCAGCGCCAAGTCAAGTCCCAAAACTTCAAGGGGATCCTGATAGAATTCAAAAGCTCTAAACCCAACTCCAGATCCCGACTTGGGCAGTCCTTGAGCGCCAATGGCCTCTGGAAATGAGAAGACAGGACCCTCTTGTCAAGGAATTTCCTCGACAGAGTCCTAATCTCCCACATCCCCAGACCCCACCAACGAATAACGTTCAGAACTGGGGTAGCATAAGCCAGGAGATGCCCGTGTGGTGTGCGAAGATCCTTCACTTGCCCTCCTGTCTCCCATTCCTGGAAGAAAGGCCAAAACCATCCCCTACAGGAGGATGCCCACGGAGGAGCCCTCTCTGACCAGAGGTTTGCTATATTGGTCTTAAGAAAGGTATTCACTAGGAACACCACAGGGTTGACCATACACAACCCCCCTAGTCTCCTCGTACGGTAAGTAACCTCCCTCTTCACTAGGTTCAGTCTATTCCCCCATAACATTTGGAAGAACACACTGTAGACCCGGGTCCAAAGAGGTTCCGGCAACATGCATACACTGCCCAGATATATCAGCAAAGGGAGCAGGAAAGTTTTCATCAGGTTAACCCTTTCCCAGAGGGTCAAAGACCAACCCTTTCACTGATCCACCTTCTGAGCGGCGATCTTAAGCCTGCTGTCCCAGTTTTGTTTGGGGTAATCCCCTTGACCAAATTCGATGCCGAGGACTTTTGCGGATTCCTGGGGCTCTGGAAGGGCGTCCGGGAGATTAAAATTAGGATCTCCCCCTCCCAGCCAGAGACTCTCACACTTATCCTGATTGATCTTGGACCCAGATACCTCCGAGTAGCGGTCCACCTCTGACATCACCCATCTGCCCTCCTCTTGTGAGGAGACAAACACGGTGATATCATCAGCATACGCTACCGCCCTCAGAGCCGAATCCGTCACCTCCAGGTCCATTCTCACCCCCGCCAACGGTCCACAATCAATCCTTCTAAGGAAAGGATTGATTGCAAACACGTACAGCAAAGGGCTCAAAGGACAACCCTGACGGACACCAGACCCAACCTCAAAAGAGCGGCCAATCCAACCATTCACAAGCGGGAAACTCTCTGCCCCTACATACAAGGTCTTAAGCCAATCAACAAAAACCCCTGGCAGGCCATATCTCAGAAGAACAGACCAGAGGTACTCATGGTTAACCCGATCAAATGCTTTTGCCTGATCCAAGGACAGCAAGGTTCTCAAGTTTCTTCCTCAGGCCCTGGTACAAGCGGTACCTGTTTAGGCTTCTGAGGCCCGAGAGCTGGCGGAAGAATCTCGCAACCCTTTCCTTGAAGATCTCCCACCACTCTGACTTACTGTTACAAAGGCCCAGCAATGGTACCTGGCTCTGAAGAAAATCCTCAAAGGACTGTCTTATCTCCACTTCTTCCAAGAGAGACGAATTCAGCTTCCAATAGCCTCTGCCCATCCGGGGGGTCTCTGTGACATTCAGAGAAAACAAAATTAAACAGTGATCGGAGAACTCCACCTCAACAACAGACACTGCTGAAGAGACGGCTTCCTCCTTTAAATAAAACCTGTCTATCCTAGACCTACAACTACCCCTATGATAGGTGAATCCCACGTGGCCTGGGGTGTGCCGGATGTGGATATCCACCAGGCGAGCCTCACTCGCTATGCTATTAAGGGCGACGCTATCATAAGTCAGCTTGTCTCTGGCACCTCCCCTGTTTTGGGGCCTCGTGACAGCATTAAAGTCCCCTCCAAAGACCACCTGCCGACTTGTAAAAAGATAGGGCTTGATCCTCATAAAGAGGCACTTCCGGTCCCACTTAGACTGTGGGCCGTAGATGTTAATAAGGCGAAGTTCTTGTCCCCTCATGAGGACATCTAAGATCAGGAACCTCCCCATTTCTAACTCGATAACCCGTCGGCATTCTACCGCTGCGGTAAAAAGGACCGCCACTCCGCTATACGGCTCGGCCCTAAGAGACCAGTAGGAGGGCCCATTCCTCCACTCTCTTTTAGCCTTGTAGATAGATGACATATCTGTTAGCCTGGTCTCCTGTAAAAATAAAATATCAGCATTAATATGGGCAAAAAAATCATAGGCAGCAAATCAAGCCGTATCTGACTTAATGCTGGCGACATTAATGGACGCCAGCGTCAACGGAGAGGGTGCCGCCATCAAGGGTGATTGAGTTAAACAGCTTTCTTTTTCCCACTCCCCTTCTCACCCTCCACATCAGAAGAACTCTTCACCCTCTTTAGAGAAATAGAAGTGTCCATCTCACCAGACATCGTTTTACTTTCCTCGTCTCCGGATTCTAGGCCAGTCCCTTCCCCCGAGGACATAACCTCCCCAGGGGAAGAGGACTCGGCGCCCCCTGGAAGCCCCTCTGCCACCTCCCCCTCATCCTCCCCTTCCGAAGAAGAGGAGGAGATGTCCCTGAGGGGTCGGAATCGATTGGAAAGGCCAACCAGAGGGGAGTCAGTTTTGCCTTCCTTTGGCACCTGGACCAGGGTGGGAAAAGATCTTAAATCTCCCTTTTTTTTTTTACTTGTACCCCGCTTTCGTGTCTCCTTCTGCCATCCCACATCATCCTCCTCCACGCTATCTGAGGAGATGGCACCTTCCTCATTCTGGATCCTCCTGACCTCCTCATTCAGCTCGCCATCCCTCAGGGTCTCAGCAGCAAGGTTGGCCTCTGGGACAGAATGAGAGGTCGTCCCAGTAACCCGGGCTTTCCCCATCACCCTATCCCTTTGGCGTTTATCAAGACGTCTTAGTTGGGCTGATGTCTTTCTCTTGCTGTTCCTCACTGACCCCTCAGTTCCTCCACCCCTGCTAGTCCCCTCCCCAGCAGATTCCGGCTTGTGATCTTCACCCGCTGGGGACAAGACTGCATTAGCGAAAGAACGAGGACAATGACTGAATTGGTGACGTAAGTCACCACACAGGTGACACCCAATCTCTGCACAAGATGCGGCAAGATGGCCTACACCCCCACACAAGGCACATTTCTGCACCGTACAGTTTGCACTGAAGTGTGTGGGGTCACCACATCTGTGACAGAGCTTCGGCTGACCCCGGTAGAAAATCTGGATACGATCCCTGCCGAGAAAGGCAGAGGATGGAATATGGGTAACTGTATTTCCTGAACGTTTAAGTTTTACCAAAAACGTCCAGGCTCCTGACCAGATGCCAAACTCGTCCCTGTTCTTCTGCGGGACGCCCATTACCTCGCCATACCGTCCTAACCAGGTGATGATGTCAACACAAGAGAGTGATTCGTTACGGGTCACTCGCCAGCCGGGCTCATTCTTTACCAATTCATAATTCGACCAGAAAAGCTCAAGCCCCTCTGGCCGAACAAAACTGATATCGAATTCAGGAGCACCGTAGGAATGTATCAAGGCAAAGATATCAACTGCCTTGAAGCCCATCTTTAGCAAGAGCTCAACCACTTTGGTCCTTGAAGGACACATATCTTCGCCCTGCCACCGAAGACGGACCACATTCCTACGGTTACTACCTGCCCCGGCTGTTGGGAGGGACCACACAGTATCGCCCCCTCTTTCCTCTCGGAAGGCAGAGAGACCGTGTCTCTCTATCCAGAAGGACAGATCAACTGCTCTACCCTCCAGGAGACGTCGCTGCAATAAACCGTCCCTAGAGTCAGGAGACGAGGAAAGTATTCTACTTCCTCCAGCAGTGACATTGGCATAACTCCTATGATCTGTCACCACTGGGGGGGCAACAGGACCAGACCCTACACCACTTCTAATGACAACATCCCCACCACCCTCAATAACAACATTAGCACTTCCCCCAACAACATTGTTTCCAATAACATCATCTGTAGTCCCATCACCACCCCTAATTTCAGCAACAGCAAAATCACCTTCTCCAATAACATTAACCTCCATCCGCTCCCCAGTCATACACCCCGTACCCCCATTTACCTTCTCATTCACACTGGCTGGACCAGAAACAGATAATCCGGCAAACGATGACGATGATGACATTTTTTCCCGTTTTGCCTCAGCATCACGGGGCACTAGGGCTGGGACAACCTCCGCTGGCCCTTTAAGGGACCGGGCAGCATGCTTGCCCGGTCTAGAGGAGGCCTCAGCCCTGTTCTTATTAGTGCCCTCCGCCTCATCAGCATCATCTCTAGTCTTTTCATGGCGCCGCTGATCAATGGGATCAGCGGCATCAATACAAAACAAACGTTTTTCTTCACTTTTGGGAGTGTCCGTTATGCCCTTTACTACCTCCGGCACTGAGTCACCCCCCTCTCCCACAGGGGAGCGAACTACAGCACCGGAGTCTGCCTCTCTGCCCACCGCTGGGCCGCCCTCACTGTACGGCCTTTCGGCCGATGCCTTCTCTGCTCCATCCCTGCTACTGCAAACAGGCATGGAGCTCTGCGCCCTTTTAGTAACTGTACTCTCCCCGCACCTTTGCACCGAGTCCACCACAGAACACGGGCTGGGCTGGATAACGGGGCTTGCACAATGAGCTGACCCTGTGGCCGACTCAGGATTTACAGGGAGGAGGGTGTAGATGTAACTCACCACTTCTTGCTGCTTTGGCTTGGTCTTCTTTTTCTTCTTACCCCCAGGTGCCTCATTTGGGAGCTCATCTCCGAACACCAGGTTCTGAGGACACACTGGGGATTCCAGCATGCGGATCTGGGCCATTAGCGCCCCTCCCTGGTAGCTGCTGTCACTGTCCTCCCCTGAGTCGGCAGGTGATACTGCTGGTTGCTGTGCAGGGGGCCCACTGTACGGGGCCTGCTGCTGTTGCAGCAGGCCACCAGATGGATCTGGCTGTTGTTCTTCCTCCATCTCCTCCACATCATCCACCTGGCTCTCAGGTTGCAGCCCCATCAACCTTTTATTTTTATCTTCTTCTTTCACCCTGAAGCGCTGCTCATTTTCCAGTTTCTCTTTAAATGGACCACTCTTCTCCAATAATTCGGCTCTCCTCTCCTCCAAAACTTTATTTCAGACATGAGTCTCTTTATCTGCCCCTGGATCTCTGTCTTTTTCCGTTCTGGAGTAATCTTGGCCTTGACACGGGCACACCGCAGTTCCTCTCGGAGCCTCCTGATGGCCTTACAGGCGTCTTCATACTCACGGAGGTGACTTTTTACCCGGGAGGTATAAGTGGAAATAGACTCCCGGGTCCTCAGCACTCCCCAGCCTTCCTCACTGAGGTCGGCTTCACCTCCGTGAGCACTCTGCCTTCTTCCAGACAAACCCAGCTTTCCACTGGCTGCACCCAGCTTTTCCGAGGAGGATCCAGCCTTGCAGCTTCTCACCTCTGTGGGGGGAGTTGGAGCAGCATTGCTGCGACTCCTAGTAGAACGCCTCACCCCCAAATCCTCCGATGTACAGGCCTCTTGCTGGCCTCTACTGCTCCCCTGCGGCCTATTCCGAGGAGCAGAAGCCTGGGCCTCACCTCCCTCACTAATGCCTGGAAACCCACTCCCTCCCTGGGGAGGAGGAAGCAGGCCCCAGGTGGAACAGGTGGTAATTCCCTGGAGCTCAGGAGACACAGCAGACACACAGCACAGCTGAAGCACGACCACACCCACAACTAATTGGTCAGCACTCCAGAGATGTACTCACTATTCTGCTGGTGAGGTCACTGTGTACATACATTACATTACTTATCCTGTAGTGGTCCTGAGTTATATCCTGTATTATACGCCAGAACTGTACTCACTATTCTGCTGTTGAGGTCACTGTGTACATACTTTACATTACTTATCATGTACTGATCCTGAGTTATATCCTGTAGATCTTTTATTAAAATTTCAAACATAACAATAAAAAAATTACAAAACATAAACATATCATATCCGACAGAACATATCAATATAACGATCATAAAACCAACACCATAGCATAAAATACAACACCGGTCCACCACACACTCATTCCTGCACACAAACAAATATATACAATATTTACAAAAGACATATTCCTATAATACCCATAATACCCATACCATACTAATAAACTATATACACTAATACTAAATGTGAATTTCCTGGCCCAGTTGCAATACCAAAAACCCAATACCAGTAATATACCAAAAAGAATAACAACAACAACAATAATAATATATACAAAATAATAAAAACCAACACAAACAAAATAACACCCCTTTTTTTTTTTTTTTTTTTTTTTTTTTTTTTTTTTTTTGGCCCTGAGCTGGTCCCGCATCCCATGCCCCCAGTACATGTTACCAGACGTCCATGAACCAGTCCAGGATTTTCTGTATATATAAAAGTCCCATACAAACCCCCTCCCCCCTTTTTAACCCACCACCCAACCTAAACTAAACCCAAACCCCAGGTGGCATCACACAATATATACAATATATACATTACATAAAATATACACAGACTAACAATATATACAATACTTAAGTATACAAATAGACTACAACAATAAATACAATAACAAATACATATAACACTATAAGCCAAACAACAAACCCCTAAAGCTCAAGTTCAGCGCCTGCAAGCCCTATATTACCATAAACCAACTGCTCAAAACAAAAAGACTAATGTGCCAGCATCAGCCCACCACCAGGGGGAGACAACAGGCTAAGGCACTTTAAAGGCAGAGCCCCTCCATAGACGAGAGGCCCTGCCAGCACCCAGCCTCTCGTACTCCAGAGAACGCACCTTCACCAGGTCACCGAGAATGTTCCTAACCACCACATCCACAGGGAGGATTTTACGCTGCGTCGACACTAAACACCGTGCGTTCCACGTGTAGTACCTAACCACTGAGCTGACTAGGAATAAAGTGCACCGGTCCCAGCCTCCAAGGTTTCTGAATGCCCCATAGGCCCATTCCGCATAGGAGAGACTGGCCAGCCAAGGCCAACCAATGGAAGCGCCCACCCTGGTGTAAACCTCTGTGTTAAAGGGACAATGAAGCAGAAAATGCTCCATGCTTTCCAGCATGCCTCCACACTCTTCGCGGGGACATCCCCGGTCATCAGAGCTCCTGCACTTCAGATTGTCCCTCACACACAGTTTCCCGTGGAAGCAGCGCCAAGTCAAGTCCCAAAACTTCAAGGGGATCCTGATAGAATTCAAAAGCTCTAAACCCACCTCCAGATCCCGACTTGGGCAGTCCTTGAGCGCCAATGGCCTCTGGAAATGAGAAGACAGGACCCTCTTGTCAAGGAATTTCCTCGACAGAGTCCTAATCTCCCACATCCCCAGACCCCACCGACGAATAACCTTCAGAACCGGGGTAGTGTAAGCCGGGAGATGCCCGTGTGGTGTGCGAAGATCCTTCACTTGCCCTCCTGTCTCCCATTCCTGGAAGAAAGGCCAAAACCATCCCCTACAGGAGGATACCCACGGAGGAGCCCTCTCTGACCAGAGGTTTGCTATATTGGTCTTAAGAAAGGTATTCACTAGGAACACCACAGGGTTGACCATACACAACCCCCCTAGTCTCCTCGTACGGTAAGTAACCTCCCTCTTCACTAGGTTCAGTCTGTTCCCCCATAACATCTGGAAGAACACACTGTAGACCCGGGTCCAAAGAGGTTCTGGCAACATGCATACACTGCCCAGATATATCAGTAAAGGGAGCAGGAATGTTTTGATCAGGTTAACCCTTTCCCCGAGGGTCAAAGACCAACCCTTCCACTGATCCACCTTCTGAGCGGCGATCTTAAGCCTGCTGTCCCAGTTTTGTTTGGGGTAATCCCCTTGGCCAAATTCGATGCCGAGAACTTTTGCAGATTCCTGGGGCTCTGGAAGGGCGTCCGGGAGATCAAAACCAGGATCTCCCCCTCCCAGCCAGAGACTCTCGCACTTATCCCGGTTGATCTTGGACCCGGATGCCTCCAAGTAGCGGTCCACCTCTGACATCACCCATTGGCCTTCCTCTTGTGAGGAGACAAACACGGTGACATCATCAGCATACGCTACCGCCCTCAGAGCCAAATCCGTCACCGCCAGGTCCATTCTCACCCCCGCCAACGGTCCACAATCAATCCTCCTAAGGAAAGGATCAATTGCAAACACGTACAGCAACGGGCTCAAAGGACAACCCTGACGGACGCCAGACCCAACCTCAAAAGAGCGGCCAATCCAACCATTCACAAGCGGGAAACTCTCTGCCCCTGCGTACAAGGTCTTAAGCCAATCAACAAACCCCCCCGGCAGGCCATATCTCAGAAGAACAGACCAGAGGTATTCATGGTTAACCCGATCAAACGCTTTTGCCTGATCCAAGGACAGCAAGTACCCCTTCCAGTGGCCAGCCCTACCCTGCTCCACAGCCTCTCGGACATATCGGACATGAGTTATATCCTGGATTATACTCCAGAGCTGTACTCACTATTCTGCTGGAGGGGTCACTGTGTACATACATTACATTACTTATCCTGTACTGATCCTGAGTTATATCCTGTATTTTACTCCTAAGCTGCACTCACAATTCTGCTGGTGAGGTCACTGTGTATATATATTACACTAGCTGAATACCCGGTGCTGCCCTGTTTTTTCTACCTAATCCTTGTGAGGAGGAAAAGCAACAAAGGAGAAAATGTTTGTCCTCATATCCCGTCCTCATATCTCAACCTCATATCCCTTCCACGTATCCTGTCCCCATATCCCATTCCCATGCCCCATCTCCATATCCCATCCTCATATCCCCTCCTCAGGTGGGGCTGAGATGTGATGAAGATATTGTGAGCTGAAAATAAAAGGGGTGTGGCTTAACCCCTTAAGGACGCAGCCCATTTGGGCCTTAAGGACGCAGACATTTTTATTTTTACGTTTTTTCCTCTTCGCCTTCAAAAAATCATAACTCTTTTATGTTTTCATTTACAGACTAGTATGAGTGCTTGTTTTTTGCGCGACCAGTTGTCCGTTATAATGCCATCACTCACTTTACCATAAAATGTATGACGCAACCAAAAAAAATACTATTTGTGTGGGAAAATTAAAAAGAAAACCACAATTTTGCTAATTTTGGAAGGTTTCGTTTTCACGCCATACAATTTACGGTAAAAAGGACATGTGTTATTTATTCTTTCGGTTAATACGATTAAAATGATACCGATGATACTTTTCTATTACTGTTGCGCTTTTTAACCAAATTAGTACGTTTAAAATCCCCCTATTTTGAAGACTTATAACTTTTTCATTTTTCCGTATAACCGGCGGTATGAAGGCTCATTTTTGCGCCATGATCTGTATTTTTTATTGATACCATATTTTCTTATATAAAACTTTTAATACATTTTTTATAAAAAATTTTGGGAATAAAATGTTATAAAAAAGCAGCTATTTTGGACTTATTTTTTTCCGTTCACGCCGTTCACCGAACGGTATGATTAACATTTTATTTTATTAGTTTAGATATTTATGCACGCGGCGATACCAAATATGTATCTAAAATGTTTTTTATAATACACTTTTTGGGGGTCAAATAGGGAAAATGGGACAATTTACGTTTTTATTGAGGGCAGGGGTTTTTCAATTTTTTTTTACTCTATTTGTTTACTTTTATTTTTAA
Source organism: Hyla sarda (assembly GCF_029499605.1). Taxonomy (NCBI): domain Eukaryota; kingdom Metazoa; phylum Chordata; class Amphibia; order Anura; family Hylidae; genus Hyla; species Hyla sarda. The sequence continues at coordinate 370,945,831 of NC_079193.1, read as the reverse complement.
ACTTTAATAGTCCCCATAGGGGATTATTTATAGCAATCACTCGATTGCTAATACTGTTCAGTGCTAGGTTTAGGACACAGCACTGATCAGCATTATCGGTCATCTTCTGCTCTGGTCTGCGGGAAGGCAGATCAGAGCAGAAGACTCCCAGAAGGCAGCGGAGGCAGGTGAGGGGACCTCCGTCTTCCATGCTGGATGATCGGATCGCCGCAGCACTGCTGCGGGCGATCCGATCATCCATTTAAGTGACCGCGATGCTGCAGATGCCGTTATCTGTATTGATCACGGCATCTGAGAGGTTAATGGCGGACATCCGTGGGATTGCGGATGTCCTCCATTATTGGCGGGTCCCTGGCTGCAATCAACAGCCGGGACCTGCCGCGCATGATACGGGCATCGCTCCGATGCCCGTGGTTATGCTTAGGACGTAAATGTACGTCCTGGTGCGTCAGTACCACCTCACCAGGATGTACATTTACGTCCTTTGTTTTTGTGAGATAGGGCATGGTATGCGGGGAGGGTGTGGCTTTCCAGCCAGACTGACACATTAATCAGGAGATGCAGAGCGAAGCTTGGGGAGTAAGGTACCAGAAGTCCTATATATTTGCATGGGGTAGGTTAGGATTAATGTAACTATTATATATTATTTTTTTACATATAACTAACATGTGACCAAGTATTATTGAAGTATCTCCAGCCGTATGGAAGTTATGTGGGAACATACATTTCCCATAGATTTGCATTGCACTTTAAACAAAAAACCCAACCGATGCAAATGAGGGTAGGTAAGGGTTAAATTAACTATCCTATATTTTAAGTGGACATATAAGTAACATGTGACCAAGTATTGTCGAAATATCTCCAACTGTTTGGAAGTTATGCAGTAACATATATTTCCCATTGACTTGTATGGGACTTTCAACAAAAACCCAGACTCTGGCAAATGGGGGTGAGTAAGGGTTAAATCACCTATACTATGTTTGTTGGTGACATATAAGTAACACCCCTACCCTTCAATTCCCTGGGAACTTGATGGACATTTTTCTTTTTTCGACCGTACTAACTATGTAACTATGTAACATGTGGCCAAGTTTCATGTTAATATCTTTAGCTGTTTGGAAGTGATGCTGGAACATACACAGACACACACATACATACACACACATATATATATATATATATATATATATATATATATATATATATATATATATATATATATATAATCAAGAAGAAAAGGAATCCGCAGCACACAAAGTAACGTGAAAAAAATTATTTGTGGTTTATTCCATGTTAAAAAGTGTTCTCACAGCAAGCAACGTTTAGACTGGGCTCCCCCAGTCTTTTTCAAGCAGTGCACATTCAAGAGGTATACACACATCTATATAGGGATACCAATCAACTGGGATCAATGTGAATCAATTACATTATTACAGTGAATAAAATACAAAATATCATAAAAATACATAAAGTGCATACGTGCATACAGTGCATAGAGTATTCCAAAATACATTTAGTAAAGTGCTGGTGAATTAAAATCAATATTAAAAACAACACTGCCGTATATACTTAATAGAGTATCACATATACACAGCTGTAAGCAAACACTTATTAATCAGGGGAGGAGAGAAATTCATAGACTCACCAGATGCAGAATGTATGTAATGGCCACCATCGCCGGCTCCCCGGCATCATAACAAATGCACTGCGCATTGTGCTAGTGCTGCGTTATCCATAGCACACACGTGGGTATGTGTGTTGCTCAGCCAATCATCATGCACGTGAGATCACATAGCGCACGTGACAAACGAGTGCACATGACCCCATAATGCAGAGTGTCAGGCATCGTATTCTCACGCCTGCGCACCCCGCACAGAGAGGCTGACTGATACCATCTTATCTATGGGAAAACTGCCATTAAGCGGATTTATACAGAGGAACAGCATTTATTATTAGAAGAACGCTTACAGAAGGCATGGAACACATTCATACTGTAATTGGCATGAAACCCAGGGTGTTATTCACACTCCTGGGTCAAGCCTGTATACATACATACATCTCGGCAGAGTTGACCGCTCCGTCACACTGAAGTGACCGGAGCAGTCACCAGCCATAATGTAGTTCAATTATAGCCCAATGGAAGGGCGGCACAAAGTCCGGGCACAATGAAATGTCAGGACTCGTGTCACCCAAAACCAGGACATACATAGATACATCCATTCTGTTAGATGAAACCATGTCCTCTTGTACCGCTGGGAACTAAATCAGTCCCAAATCCCATGAAAGATGCATCAGATGCCATATCCCATAGCAACACACATAAAAACCACATGAGTGAATGGACATCACAAAGCAGAGTTTTTTATTAGGTGGTCCTTCATACATAAAAAATACCAAATACAAAAATAAAATAAAGATAAAGAAATAGAAAACACAAAATAATAGTAATAATATAAAGCAAGGGACCACCATGGGGAGCAACGTGGCACCCACTTACACTAATATCTATATGGCTCTCCTTGAGGAGGTGTCGGTCTATATATCCCACCACTTCAGGCATGTCCTGGG